>NW_022987542.1:491021-762450 GCF_902827165.1 Trematomus bernacchii | reverse complement strand
AGGTACACACACACACTTTTTATTTTCACCAGCATTTTCTCATTTCTTTTTCTATTCTCAAACTTTTACATTTATTTTCTCAAGTTCTTTAATTTCAATTGAATTCAACAATCTTTTTAAATCTTATCGTTGTTTTCTGATGCTGCAATTTCAAATGTTATAGTTGTTACTTCTTGATTTGATTGTATCTTCATTAACGTGCGCTTGCCTCTTTGTTTGACACAAGTCTACGTATGTTTGATTTTTCTCTGACGATGTCAATTTTATTTATTTAAAAACACCACATTTAAGCCGCTGATTCAGCAAGTTTGATCATATTGTGTGTGTGTGTGTGTCAGATGGGTCTGGAGGGTCTGCAGCAGGACTTTGTGCGTCTGGAGGAGCTTCCCTTCTCCTCGGAGCAGAAGTGGATGTCTGTGCGCTGCGTTCACCGCACGCTGCAGGTCAGCCTCCTCCACTCAGAGCACAGAACACACTGTACTCCTTTGTTATCATGTTACTCTCATATTGGAAGAGGACGCTCAGGATTTTCCCAACAGTCCTGCCCCGACTCTTACCTCGTTATATCTTCTGCCCCTCCAGGATAAGCCTGCCGTGTACTTCCTGAAGGGGGCGTACGAGCAGGTGATCCGTCTCTGCAGCTGCTACAACAGCAGGGGGTCCAGCCTGCCCCTGACCCCCCAGCAGAGGGAGCTGTACCAGCAGCAGATCAGCTACATGGGCTCTGCAGGCCTCAGGGGTAAATACATATAATAATAAATTAATACAATATCATGGTACTGTGATATTTAAAAACACGTCATTTATTTAAGTGTACTTCCCACTGCTGTAAGGGGCTGGAAACGGTTTGAATTTTACAACAAATGTCTCGGAAACCTGTTGATTAAAAGCTATTTTTACAGATGTAGAAATCCACTCAATGTGATGTAAAAATATTGAATGTTTTATTTCTTATTTCTGCCTTGAAAACACACGTTCTCCATATTTCTCTCCTGCAGTGCTGGCGTTTGCATCCGGCTCGGAGCTGGGCAGCCTGACCTTCCTGGGTCTGGTGGGAATCATCGACCCCCCGAGGTCAGGGGTCAAAGAGGCCATCGGGAAGCTCATCAACTCCGGGGTCGCCATCAAGATGATCACCGGGGACTCGCAGGAGACCGCCGTGTCCATCGGTCAGAGAAACAAACAATCAATCATCTTTTCTGTTCGATTTTTAAAGTGTTACGGGACTCGACACCATTTAAGATCCTAGACATGTCAGAAATCGACTAGTTGTTTAGCTATTATCTGCATATGCTAATTAATGCAACATATGCTATTTATATCGTGTAAATCTCCCAACATCTGCAGGTTAGTTTCTATGAGCTGGAGACCCTACTGTACATTTCTATCATAACACTTAGGGGTCCTCAACATGAGGACTATAAGGTCAGAACTCCTAAATAAAATATGATAAAACTGGAATAACCGGAGTGTTCCCTTCTCTGCAGCCAGTCGTCTGGGTCTGTACTCTAAAGGCAGCCGCTGTCTCTCCGGAGACGAGGTGGATAACCTGGACCTGCAGCAGCTCTCCAACATCGTCTCCAGGGTGAGAACAACTCTTTACTTTAAGACCGTATTGACCCGAATATAAGACGGGTTTTCTTTCCTAGAAGAAAATCTGAAAAAGAGGGTTGTCTTATATCCGGGGTCTAGACTTTTTGATGTAATTACACAGTCACAACAACAGATGGCGCCAAACGAGTGTCCAGAGACACCGTCTTAAAGTAACAAGACACCAGGAGAGAGAGAGAGATGGAGAGACACAGAGACCAGCTCCAACACAGTGGATCTAAATAGAGTGGTGCAGTGACGAGTCCTAAAACCAGGAAGTGAGTCAGCATGTCACCACTTCCTGTTCCCTGGTCTCAGAGCCAATGGGATCTCTCCATAGGATTTAGGAAGATATCTGGAAATAAGGTCTGTGGTTGAGACACATTGAAGAGACGGATCACGTTTTGTTCTAGGACATTAAATCCATCAGCAGTGACCCCACTGGTGATTTCTGAAGAGTTGACGTGTCTGAAAAACGATGGTTGTTACCAAGTGGCTGAATAGGACTACAGAAGTCGTGGAGGCCGTTGTACGTCATTACGCCGAACACGTAAACACTCCTCTAAGTTTGTTTGCCCTGTTCTGCTTGAAAGCAAGTACCTGCCTCCTGCTAACTGTTCAAACAAACGCTTCAACTCGTACCATTTAGAATCTGTATGTTTGAATATGGATCTTAAGTTGGCGTGACGTTGAAGTCGTGCTGCTGGACTCGCCTGTAGTTCCTTTATAGCATCACGTTAGCATTTTGCTTCTGGCCATTAGATTTATGATTAGAACATTATAAAAGTAGGGTAGACATGTGGAGATGATCCCGCTGAACAAAACGTGCATTTATCAAACAGGTTCGTTTTCCACAGACATTATTTCCAGCTATTTTCCAAAATCCTCTGGAGAAATCCCGTTGCTTTTTTGTGGAGGGAACAGCAGCTTCCTTCAGGGTGAACACGTCCTCCCTGCACCGCTCTATATATATCTATTGGGCAAGCTATTAAACAAGAGAGGTGAAGTTACGAGAGAGAGAGAGCATCATAAAGGGGTTCAGGAAATGCTGCGTATCAAATACAACGGATGGCAGCGAGGAAGACTTCACATTTGAACACAATGTGTGATATCATTATTTTCAAATACAATTATTTTCTTTATAAAAACAAGAGTTGGTCTTCAAAAAGGTTCAAATGAGTTGAGACAGAGGGTCGTCTTATATTCGGGTCATTACGGTAATTCACACTTGTATCCTCTCAAACCGGTTGTTATCGACTGGCGACTGTGGCTGTGAGGGAGTGCGGTCGTCTTTCAACCAGAAGGTTGTGGGTTCGATCCCAGCCTCGATTGCAGTCAACATGTCGATGTGTCCTTGGGCAAGATACTTAACCCTGAGTTGCTCCCGATGGCCAACGGTGTGTGAATGTTAGGTCCTAGAGTAAGGTACACTGCTCTGTATGAATAG
Organism: Trematomus bernacchii; assembly: GCF_902827165.1. NCBI lineage: Eukaryota > Metazoa > Chordata > Actinopteri > Perciformes > Nototheniidae > Trematomus > Trematomus bernacchii. The sequence goes on along the minus strand of NW_022987542.1, from coordinate 759,413 downwards.
CCGCGTTCACACCAAGTACTTTCCTGTACTTAGTTCCGGCACTCAGAGCCCCGGCGCTTTTAACCCCAGGGCACTTAGTACAGATCGCGTTCACACCGGAGTACTTTTCCCTGAGGGAAGATTACGCAAATGAGCCGCTGACGTCACTTCTTCTTCTTCTTCTTTGGCTTTAATGGCAGGCCACAAACCACTTCACGGCGAGTACAGTAGGTGGCGGTATGCACCTTAAAGTTGTTTGCAATCCGCTACAAAACAAGAGAAGAAGAAGAAAACCTTCCCGCGTATACTGCGACGCCCACCCACTCGCTGTACATTAGGCGTCTGTTGTTTACCTTCCGACCTCAGACATGATGGAGATGGAGTCGACTGAAGTTGTGCTGTTTGTGCTCATGTTATACAGCTTTGTAACTGAGTTAATGCAGCCTGAGCAACTTGCGTACAATAACAAAACAAGCCGAGCACGAGTGGTGGTGGAGAACGCTTTTGGCAGACTGAAGGGCAGGTGGCGGTGCTTGATGAAAAGAAACGACTGCAAGATGGACAAGATCACATTCCAGGTGGCAGCATGTTGCATATTACATAACCTTTGTGAAAGTAATGAGTACAGGGACGAATGGACTGCCTTACCGGCGACCCAGCTTTATGAGGCATCTGAACAGCGTGTGAATTGTAAACATTTTGACAATGTTTCTCTTTTATTTTCCAGTCAAGACAGGCAACATTACAATAGTGTACAGTGTGGCAATATAATAACAATAAACTGTGCCAGGTGTGTTGTATGCACAGTAAATAGGCTCAGCAGCAAACCCACCTTTATTAGTATATATATATCTTCCTGAGACCCACTGCATCCGTCTGCCATAAACACTATGGAAACCTACATGTTAGTTTCGGCCCATAGTGGACTCCATTTTGTGTTGTGTAAAATGGGGGGGGGGAATTAAAGGTTTGCAAATCCCCATGTCCTCCTCAGAGGACAATCATAAAAACATTTAGTTTTAGGTCAAATAATATTTAAAATGATATAAATTATCATATTTGTGTATGTGCCCCTGCCATTCCTCCACAAGGTTGCAACATTGATGATAAATAAATGACAAATAAAGCTTTGCCAGTTTATAACCGATGAAACATGATGGTATCAGAATAATCACTTACATGTGATGTATAGGATGCTACACAGGTCACTAAAGATAAAGTGTCAGGAGAAATAAGCAAGATACAGGATCTGTTTAACAGTAAATAGAAGTTCACATTTTTAATGTAAATAAAATAGAAGTTGTACATGTAAATTAACATTATCAATATAAAATAAAGTGTCAGTTGTATCAAGACTATATAATAACAGTCATAACAATAATATAAAATGAACTGGTGAGCATCTTGTCCTCCGTTTCCTGGGCCTTGGTGAACAGCACCATCTGATCTCCGTGCATCGACTCTTTCACCACGGCACGCCGGTCCTCCAACGCCTGGGCGGTGTCAAAGAAATTCGCATCCCGTGTCCGCTTTCCTAAGAGGGGAAAATAAGTAAGATACAAGATCTGTTTAGTCGCCATGTAGTTTTACAACATACTAGGAATGTGTTTTTTGTATTTTCACAAATAGAATTAAGGTTTCACAAATCTGAAACTGTGTTATAAAGAATCTTTTGACTCTCTGGGATAATCCAGTCCAGATCTGATGAGTCTAGGTATAGTGGTTTTAGATCAGGATCTGGCCTAAAACCAGGAAGTGAGTCAGCATTTCACCACTTCCTGTTCCCTCGTCTCAGAGCCAATGGGATCTCTCCATAGGATTTAGGAAGATAGCTTGAAATAAGGTCTGTGGTTGAGACAAATTGAAGAGACGGATCACGTTTTGTTCTACGACATTAAATCCATCAGCAGTGACCCCACTGGTGATTTCTGAAGAGTTGACGTGTCTCTGAAACACGATGGTTGTTACTAAGAGGTTCAAACACGGAGGATTGTTCCTTTTTGAAGAGTGCTTCATGTATGCTTGAATTTTGTTTAATGTTGTTGAGGCAAGTTTTCGTACCGGAAGTCATGTGACCTCTAGCCCGGATGTTTACAATGTTTGTGAGAGACATTTGTAAATGCCGGTCTTGGCGAATACGTTTTCACGCTGTTTCATAATTGTACCAAGAAGGAAATAAACATGATTGTGAACATCAGTTCGATGCGTAACGTTCTTTCAAGACAAAGTTACAGTGTGTGTACCTTTGCGTTTGGTTGCTGGTAAGGGGGGCGAGCTAGCGCTGTGATCTAGAATGCAAAGCTCGCTTGTTTCCAATCCCGAGAGTTGTCCATCCTCGCCTGAAACAGACGATTAGTGCCATGAGTTAGTGAAGCAAATTACAGAAACACTGCACAGTTATTCACAAGTCAAAACGGCCGAGAATATCTAGCTAGCTAGATGTAGCTAGCTCGGAGCCTAGCATGGCTAGCTTGATCTACTGAGCAAATAAAAGTACGTCTGAGACCATTATTGTGCAGATTAAAACCCCAGTGCATGTAGTTGATTTTACCTTCGTCGTGGTCGTCATCGTTGGCCACTGAATCCGCCGTTTGTAGTCCTGAGTTTCTTTATATTTAGCCGGTGTGTGCCGTGGGGCTGTGCACATTCCCAGGTCGAGTGAAAGCTACTGAACTGGCTTCAGTAGCTTTCCCTGGGTCGCGTCCTCGGCGTAGATCTCCAGAAGCGCCGACACCTCCTCATCATTTCTTGATGCTTGCCATAACTGCTTTCAAAAACAAACCCAACGCTCCGTCGGTGCGTTGGGATTTTGTAGCGAGGGAAAACAATGGCGTCTCCACACAACATTTTTCACAGTTGTAAGGGCGTGGTTTGCAATTCGCCCAGCCAATCAGCACTGGGGCACTTTTGGGGCACTTTGCACCCTCAGGAAAGTACGCTCTCTCAGCCGGCTCTAAAAATGGGGGTAAAAGTACCCGAGATTAAGTACGATTTTTGGTGTGAACGCAACATAAGGGGTACTCACGGAACTAAACGCGAAAAGTACGGTGAAAAGTACTCCGGTGTGAACGCGGCTAATGGGTGTGAATGTTAGTTCCTAGAGTAAGGTACACTGCTCTGTATGAATGTTAGTTCCTAGAGTAAGGTACACTGCTCTGTATGAATGGGTGTGAATGTTAGTTCCTAGAGTAAGGTACACTGCTCTGTATGAATGGGTGTGAATGTTAGTTCCTAGAGTAAGGTACACTGCTCTGTGTGGATGTTAGGTCCTAGAGTAAGGTACACTGCTCTGTGTGAATGTTAGTTCCTAGAGTAAGGTACACTGCTCTGTGTGGATGTTAGGTCCTAGAGTAAGGTACACTGCTCTGTGTGAATGTTAGTTCCTAGAGTAAGGTGCACTGCTCTGTATGAATGTTAGGTCCTAGAGTAAGGTGCACTGCTCTGTATGAATGTTAGGTCCTAGAGTAAGGTACACTGCTCTGTGTGAATGTTAGTTCCTAGAGTAAGGTGCACTGCTCTGTATGAATGTTAGGTCCTAGAGTAAGGTGCACTGCTCTGTATGAATGTTAGGTCCTAGAGTAAGGTGCACTGCTCTGTATGAATGTTAGTTCCTAGAGTAAGGTACACTGCTCTGTATGAATGTTAGGTCCTAGAGTAAGGTACACTGCTCTGTGTGAATGTTAGTTCCTAGAGTAAGGTGCACTGCTCTGTATGAATGTTAGTTCCTAGAGTAAGGTACACTGCTCTGTGTGAATGTTAGTTCCTAGAGTAAGGTACACTGCTCTGTATGAATGGGTGTGAATGTTAGGTCCTAGAGTAAGGTACACTGCTCTGTGTGAATGTTAGTTCCTAGAGTAAGGTACACTGCTCTGTGTGAATGTTAGTTCCTAGAGTAAGGTACACTGCTCTGTGTGAATGTTAGGTCCTAGAGTAAGGTACACTGCTCTGTATGAATGTTAGGTCCTAGAGTAAGGTACACTGCTCTGTATGAATGGGTGTGAATGTTAGTTCCTAGAGTAAGGTACACTGCTCTGTGTGAATGTTAGTTCCTAGAGTAAGGTACACTGCTCTGTGTGAATGTTAGTTCCTAGAGTAAGGTACACTGCTCTGTGTGAATGTTAGTTCCTAGAGTAAGGTACACTGCTCTGTGTGAATGTTAGTTCCTAGAGTAAGGTACACTGCTCTGTGTGAATGTTAGTTCCTAGAGTAAGGTACACTGCTCTGTGTGAATGTTAGATCTTAGAGTAAGGTACACTGCTCTGTGTGAATGTTAGTTCCTAGAGTAAGGTACACTGCTCTGTGTGAATGTTAGTTCCTAGAGTAAGGTACACTGCTCTGTGTGAATGTTAGTTCCTAGAGTAAGGTACACTGCTCTGTGTGAATGTTAGTTCCTAGAGTAAGGTACACTGCTCTGTGTGAATGGGTGAATGACATGTAGTATGTAAAGCGCTTTGAGGGGTCTTAAAGACTGGATAAAGCGCTATATAAGTACAGTCCATTTACCATTTATCAAATAGAAATGAAGATATTCTCAGTTTGTCCTCCAGCTTCTTGTTTTGTGTTTTTCTGAATGAAAGTCGTCTCCTGTCTTCACAGATAGCCGTGTTTTATCGAGCCAGTCCCCGACACAAGCTGAAGATCGTCAAGGTGAGCAGGAGGACACAAAGACTAACTCTTATCCATTCATATCTGCCCTATGACGAGCCCAATGTCCAGGTATCCAGTTAGTAATATAGAGATAGCTAGCTTTCTTCATATCAACCAGCCAACATCTACTTTAAATAGAATACAACAAATAAAAACACTTTTACCCTTGAATGGGAAATCACATGCATTGAAAAATAGTTGATGCTATTTTCTACATTACACCCCTATTACACATTAATACACACTTTATTACATCCATGTAAGACCGTTATTACACCTGTATTAAGCCTCTATTAAGCCTGTATTACACATATATTACACCGTCATAACACCATTATTATACCCATTTTACAAGATGATTACACCAACATTAATACAACCTTGTTACTTCCATGTCACACCAATATTACACTCTTATTACACCCTTATTTAACCCATGTTACACTGTAATACACCCCTATTACATCTGTATTAAAGCCTTATTACACCTGTCATTTCACCGTTATTATACCCATTTGACAAGATAATTACAATTACACCAACATTACGCATTCATATTTATTACATCCATGTCAGACCAATATTACACTGTTATACACCGTAATTACGTCCTTATTAAACCCATGTTACGCCGTCATTACACCGTCATTACACCGTCATTACCCCGTCATTACACCGTCATTACCCCGTCATTACCCCGTCATTACACCGTCATTTACACCGTCATTACCCCGTCATTACCCCGTCATTACACCGTCATTACACCGTCATTACCCCGTCATTACACCGTCATTACACCGTCATTACACCGTCATTACCCCGTCATTACACCGTCATTACCCCGTCATTACACCGTCATTACCCCGTCATTACACCGTCATTACCCCGTCATTACCCCGTCATTACACCGTCATTACACCGTCATTACCCCGTCATTACCCCGTCATTACACCGTCATTACACCGTCATTACCCCGTCATTACCCCGTCATTACACTGTCATTACACCGTCATTACACCCATTTGACACAGCCGGTCAGATGACTGTTTCCCAGCATACAGAAACCCTTTAAGGCTCAACAATACGTCCCGCTGTGTGTGTTTGCGTCCTTCTCCCTGTAGTCTCTGCAGAACATCGGCGCCGTGGTGGCCATGACGGGAGACGGGGTGAACGACGCCGTGGCGCTGAAGGCGGCCGACATCGGCGTGGCGATGGGTCGGACCGGCACCGACGTCTGCAAGGAGGCGGCCGACATGATCCTGGTGGACGACGACTTCCAGACCATCATGTGAGGAGCCGGGGGATACAACTGTTATTTAATCATGCAGGAACAATGGCCTTTGACCAGAGGGGGGAAGTAGTGGAGTACAAATACTTCGTTACTCCACTACTTATTTTTCTGACGACTTTTTACTTTGACTATTTGAACCCAAATACCTGTACTTTCTACTTCTTACATTTTGAACCCAAATACCTGTACTTTCTACTTCTTACATGTTGAACACAAATACCTGTACTTTCTACTTCTTACATGTTGAACACAAATACCTGTACTTTCTACTTCTTACATGTAGAACCCAAATACCTGTACTTTCTACTTCTTACATGTTGAACCCAAATACCTGTACTTTCTACTTCTTACATTTTGAACACAAATACCTGTACTTTCTACTTCTTACATGTAGAACCCAAATACCTGTACTTTCTACTTCTTACATGTTGAACCCAAATACCTGTACTTTCTACTTCTTACATTTTGAACACAAATACCTGTACTCTCTACTTCTCACATTTCCCAAACAGGCTGGTTCCTTTAGTTTGAATGTGTGTTTGGTGGCGTGATCATTATTATTTAGAGTCATTGCGTGCCTATTGATTTGAACACGATCCGTGTATCCATCATTTCCTGGTCTTCTCTAAAGAAGAGGGACCAATGAAAACGTTGTCATGTTGCCGTTGTTCAGCATGGAAACATTCATTAGCTAACAATGACATTATTGTTCTATTAATATAAAGGGAGGTCAGGTACTCTTTAAAGCAGCTGCTAGTTATGGGTACTTTTTACTGAAGTACATTTCAAAGTTCTCTGTACTTCTACTTGAGTAAAGGATGTGTACCTTTGCCCTCTCTGCCTTTGACCCCTAACCCATCACAGCTTCCACTCCTGCTGCTATTTATTACATTTGTACTTTATTATTTGCCCCTCTTGTTTGTTTGTTCACCATGTAAAGCGGCCTTGGGTCCCTTGAAAGGCGCTATACAAATGTAATGTATTGTTATTAAAGACTCCCGTTCTGTTCTTCACTTCCAGGTCGGCCATCGAGGAAGGAAAGGGAATTTATAACAACATCAAAAACTTTGTGCGCTTCCAGCTGAGCACGTGAGTGACACAACAGTAAAACACAGACGATCCAAATGACAACTTAAATTAAAATAAGGTCCTGAGCCAGCCCTAACGTTAAGCTTTAGAGACATCGTCTTTTAACCCCTAAGAACCCACGGAGACACATACGGGACATTTACATGTTCTGGAGAGTTCCTTATTCAGCTTTAGTCCCTCAGTGACACGCCCTGCACAGTCCGGGGGGGCCTGGGCCGGGTCATGTGACTTTGTGTTCCCATGACAACATGTCCAAGATGTCCATGTGCCAGGTCATGTGACAGAACTAGCTAGATGATCAAATTGATATGAAACAAATGAGATAAATATCGCTGGGACATTAATGTCACATCGGGACTTTAACCTTAAAACGTCTTAGAAAAATATGACACGATTAAATACTATATATATATGATGTACTTATTTAGAACTTGAATTGACTGAAAGTGGGCTTATTAAGGTCATGAGGATGAAGGCTGGCATGATTCTGCTGCAGAGCGTTCACCACCAACTGTGTTTAGTTTCCGTGCCCCTCGCTGTTTGAGGGCTACATGTCTCAGCGTTAACCACAGCAGGCATTACTCACTTCCTTCTGACGCTTTCAACCGTCTGCACCAGGCAGGGTGTTTATCACAAACTCAAAGAGTGGGGGAGGATGTTAACATGTATTACATGTAGTAAAGGTACTGTGAAAGTACTGTGAAAATTAAAGTATTTTATTATTATTATCAGCAAAATGCACTTAAAGGTGGGGTATGTAATTTATTTCAGATACACTTGTTATATTCCATGGAATGCTCTTAACATCCCGATAGCAATGAATATCTGAAGTGCTTTGACAAAAAATCCATAAAAAAATGTCATCTGTGGAAGCCGTAATACTGTAAAAAGCACGACCAATCATCTGAGCCGGCCCGGCTAAAATAACTGGATGGCCTACCTGCCTGTCAGCCTTCCATCTGTGCACAAACTTATTTGTCATGTGCGCGTTCGTGTGTGTTGGAGGAGGGGCTCTATAAGGAAGTGGCAGATTTTCTCCGGTTGTGTATTTTCAAATTCTAGCGATCTCGAGCCGGTTTCTCAAACTTACCTACCCTACCTTTAATATCGTACGTCCAAAAAAAAATAAATGAAAAAAAAAAATATATTAAAAAAATAATTTTTATAAAATTGCACGTCCCTGCGATGTGAATATCGCGCATGCGCATATCGCGGTTATCGCCATGACACGACATATCGTTCAGCCCTACTCTGGATATATCTGAGACTTGGGATATATTGATGAGAAACAGTATAATTGGGGACCTTTAAATAAAGTGATTTGTTGCACCTCTGCAGGAGTATTGCTGCTCTGACGCTCATCTCCTTGGCGACGCTGATGAACTTTCCCAACCCTCTGAACGCGATGCAGATTCTGTGGATCAACATCATCATGGACGGCCCCCCCGCTCAGAGGTACAGGGCATCATGGGAAATGTAGTCATTGTTTCAAAAATAAAAGTGTGTGTGTGGATCTTTTAATCTCCCTGAGAAATTATTGTGATATCGGGCTGTGTAAATGACGTGTGTGTGTGTGTGTGTGTGTGTGTGTGTGTGTGTGTGTGTGTGTGTGTGTGTGTGTGTGTGTGTGTGTGTGTGTGTGTGTGTGTGTGTGTGTGTGTGTGTGTGTGTGTGTGTGTGTGTGTGTGTGTGTGTGTGTGTGTGTGTGTGTGTGTGTGTGTGTGTGTGTGTGTGTGTGTGTGTGTGTGTGTGTGTGTGTGTGTGTGGTGTGTGTGTGTGTGTGTGTGTGTGTGGTGTGTGTGTGTGTGTGTGTGTGTGTGGTGTGTGTGTGTGTGTGTGTGTGTGTGGTGTGTGTGTGTGTGTGTGTGTGTGTGTGTGTGTGTGTGTGTGTGTGTGTGTTTCAGTCTGGGTGTGGAGCCCGTGGATCAGGATGTGATCCGGCAGCCCCCCCGTAATGTTCGGGACAGCATCCTGACTCGCTCCCTGCTCAGCAAAGTGCTGCTGTCGGCGTTCATCATCGTCTGCGGGACGCTCTTCGTCTTCTGGAGGGAGGTGCGTCTCCTCTTCATCAACTTGCCTCTTTCGGGCTGTAGATATTGGTCAAAATTAGTCATGGGAGCCTGCCTGCAGGCGCCAGTCTCAGGACACCTCCACTCTCAGGACAGGAAGTGCATGCACGCTAAGAATTACAAAATAAAATCGCCACTATCAGTACATCGCCACTTTCCGAGAAGGAAATGCATGCTAATACAAAATAAAATCGCACTGACACTTATTATATCTATATATATAGATAGATATATATTTTTTAGGGCTGTCGAGGGGGGGTCAAAAGGGCTTGACCAAGGCCGACCCAAAGTGCATGGTGAGTGGACTCATCACCTCTGTGATCTCCATTGTGATTTGAAAACTTCCATCAGACGAGTTCTTCGGGGGGCGTGGAAAAAAACTTGTTCGTCAGAATCGTCACTTCCTGTACTGAGAGTGGAGGTGTCCTGACAGTGGAGCCTACACCGGAACTGTCCTGAGAGTGGAGGCCTGCAGGCAGACCCCAGACCCCTCTCAAATTATTCATGTATTTCTTTATTTCATCTGTCATGAAAACACAAAGTCACCGATACTCATGGTCTTGACTCAGCATTTTACTCCTGGTCTGGAGGTCAATGGTTTTCTGAATGTGTTTTTGGTTGTTAGCATGAAATAAGGTCTGTGGTTAACACAAGCTGAAGTGTCTAAATGAGACGACTAAACGTCATCACGCCCACCATTAGCCACCTTTAGCTTAGCGGTGGTGAAGTGAAGTCATGTGACCGTGCTGTAGTTCCTTTATAGCTCAACATTAGCCACCTTTAGCTTAGCGGTGGTGACGTGAAGTCATGTGACCGTGCTGTAGTTCCTTTATAGCCCAACATTAGCCACCTTTAGCTTAGCGGTGGTGACGTGAAGTCATGTGACCGTGCTGTAGTTCCTTTATAGCCCAACATTAGCCACCTTTAGCTTAGCGGTGGTGAGGTGAAGTCATGTGACCGTGCTGTAGTTCCTTTATAGCCCAACATTAGCCTCCTTTAGCTTAGCGGTGGTGAGGTGAAGTCATGTGACCGTGCTGTAGTTCCTTTATAGCCCAACATTAGCCACCTTTAGCTTAGCGGTGGTGAAGTGAAGTCATGTGACCGTGCTGTAGTTCCTTTATAGCTCAACATTAGCCACCTTTAGCTTAGCGGTGGTGAAGTGAAGTCATGTGACCGTGCTGTAGTTCCTTTATAGCTCAACATTAGCCACCTTTAGCTTAGCGGTGGTGACGTGAAGTCATGTGACCGTGCTGTAGTTCCTTTATAGCCCAACATTAGCCACCTTTAGCTTAGCGGTGGTGACGTGAAGTCATGTGACCGTGCTGTAGTTCCTTTATAGCCCAACATTAGCCTCCTTTAGCTTAGCGGTGGTGAGGTGAAGTCATGTGACCGTGCTGTAGTTCCTTTATAGCCCAACATTAGCCACCTTTAGCTTAGCGGTGGTGAGGTGAAGTCATGTGACCGTGCTGTAGTTCCTTTATAGCCAAACATTAGCCTCCTTTAGCTTAGCGGTGGTGAGGTGAAGTCATGTGACCGTGCTGTAGTTCCTTTATAGCCCAACATTAGCCACCTTTAGCTTAGCGGTGGTGACGTGAAGTCATGTGACCGTGCTGTAGTTCCTTTATAGCCCAACATTAGCCTCCTTTAGCTTAGCGGTGGTGAGGTGAAGTCATGTGACCGTGCTGTAGTTCCTTTATAGCCCAACATTAGCCACCTTTAGCTTATCGGTGGTGACGTGAAGTCATGTGACCGTGCTGTAGTTCCTTTATAGCCCAACATTAGCCTCCTTTAGCTTAGCGGTGGTGATGTGAAGTCATGTGACCGTGCTGTAGTTCCTTTATAGCCCAACATTAGCCTCCTTTAGCTTAGCGGTGGTGACGTGAAGTCATGTGACCGTGCTGTAGTTCCTTTATAGCCCAACATTAGCCACCTTTAGCTTAGCGGTGGTGACGTGAAGTCATGTGACCGTGCTGTAGTTCCTTTATAGCCCAACATTAGCCACCTTTAGCTTAGCGGTGGTGACGTGAAGTCATGTGACCGTGCTGTAGTTCCTTTATAGCCCAACATTAGCCACCTTTAGCTTAGCGGTGGTGACGTGAAGTCATGTGACCGTGCTGTAGTTCCTTCATAGCCCAACATTAGCCACCTTTAGCTTAGCGGTGGTGACGTGAAGTCATGTGACCGTGCTGTAGTTCCTTCATAGCCCAACATTAGCCACCTTTAGCTTAGCGGTGGTGACGTGAAGTCATGTGACCGTGCTGTAGTTCCTTTATAGCCCAACATTAGCCGCCTTTAGCTTAGCGGTGGTGACGTGAAGTCATGTGACCGTGCTGTAGTTCCTTTATAGCCCAACATTAGCCTCCTTTAGCTTAGCGGTGGTGACGTGAAGTCATGTGACCGTGCTGTAGTTCCTTCATAGCCCAACGTTAGCCACCTTTAGCTTAGCGGTGGTGACGTGAAGTCATGTGACCGTGCTGTAGTTCCTTTATAGCCCAACATTAGCCACCTTTAGCTTAGCGGTGGTGACGTGAAGTCATGTGACCGTGCTGTAGTTCCTTCATAGCCCAACATTAGCCACCTTTAGCTTAGCGGTGGTGACGTGAAGTCATGTGACCGTGCTGTAGTTCCTTTATAGCCCAACATTAGCCGCCTTTAGCTTAGCGGTGGTGACGTGAAGTCATGTGACCGTGCTGTAGTTCCTTTATAGCCCAACATTAGCCGCCTTTAGCTTATCGGTGGTGACGTGAAGTCATGTGACCGTGCTGTAGTTCCTTTATAGCCCAACATTAGCCTCCTTTAGCTTAGCGGTGGTGACGTGAAGTCATGTGACCGTGCTGTAGTTCCTTTATAGCCCAACATTAGCCACCTTTAGCTTAGCGGTGGTGACGTGAAGTCATGTGACCGTGCTGTAGTTCCTTTATAGCCCAACATTAGCCACCTTTAGCTTAGCGGTGGTGACGTGAAGTCATGTGACCGTGCTGTAGTTCCTTCATAGCCCAACATTAGCCCCCTTTAGCTTAGCGGTGGTGACGTGAAGTCATGTGACCGTGCTGTAGTTCCTTCATAGCCCAACATTAGCCACCTTTAGCTTAGCGGTGGTGACGTGAAGTCATGTGACCGTGCTGTAGTTCCTTTATAGCCCAACATTAGCCGCCTTTAGCTTAGCGGTGGTGACGTGAAGTCATGTGACCGTGCTGTAGTTCCTTTATAGCCCAACATTAGCCTCCTTTAGCTTAGCGGTGGTGACGTGAAGTCATGTGACCGTGCTGTAGTTCCTTCATAGCCCAACATTAGCCTCCTTTAGCTTAGCGGTGGTGAGGTGAAGTCATGTGACCGTGCTGTAGTTCCTTTATAGCCCAACATTAGCCACCTTTAGCTTAGCGGTGGTGAAGTGAAGTCATGTGACCGTGCTGTAGTTCCTTTATAGCTCAACATTAGCCACCTTTAGCTTAGCGGTGGTGAAGTGAAGTCATGTGACCGTGCTGTAGTTCCTTTATAGCTCAACATTAGCCACCTTTAGCTTAGCGGTGGTGACGTGAAGTCATGTGACCGTGCTGTAGTTCCTTTATAGCCCAACATTAGCCACCTTTAGCTTAGCGGTGGTGACGTGAAGTCATGTGACCGTGCTGTAGTTCCTTTATAGCCCAACATTAGCCTCCTTTAGCTTAGCGGTGGTGAGGTGAAGTCATGTGACCGTGCTGTAGTTCCTTTATAGCCCAACATTAGCCACCTTTAGCTTAGCGGTGGTGAGGTGAAGTCATGTGACCGTGCTGTAGTTCCTTTATAGCCAAACATTAGCCTCCTTTAGCTTAGCGGTGGTGAGGTGAAGTCATGTGACCGTGCTGTAGTTCCTTTATAGCCCAACATTAGCCACCTTTAGCTTAGCGGTGGTGACGTGAAGTCATGTGACCGTGCTGTAGTTCCTTTATAGCCCAACATTAGCCTCCTTTAGCTTAGCGGTGGTGAGGTGAAGTCATGTGACCGTGCTGTAGTTCCTTTATAGCCCAACATTAGCCACCTTTAGCTTATCGGTGGTGACGTGAAGTCATGTGACCGTGCTGTAGTTCCTTTATAGCCCAACATTAGCCTCCTTTAGCTTAGCGGTGGTGATGTGAAGTCATGTGACCGTGCTGTAGTTCCTTTATAGCCCAACATTAGCCTCCTTTAGCTTAGCGGTGGTGACGTGAAGTCATGTGACCGTGCTGTAGTTCCTTTATAGCCCAACATTAGCCACCTTTAGCTTAGCGGTGGTGACGTGAAGTCATGTGACCGTGCTGTAGTTCCTTTATAGCCCAACATTAGCCACCTTTAGCTTAGCGGTGGTGACGTGAAGTCATGTGACCGTGCTGTAGTTCCTTTATAGCCCAACATTAGCCACCTTTAGCTTAGCGGTGGTGACGTGAAGTCATGTGACCGTGCTGTAGTTCCTTCATAGCCCAACATTAGCCACCTTTAGCTTAGCGGTGGTGACGTGAAGTCATGTGACCGTGCTGTAGTTCCTTCATAGCCCAACATTAGCCACCTTTAGCTTAGCGGTGGTGACGTGAAGTCATGTGACCGTGCTGTAGTTCCTTTATAGCCCAACATTAGCCGCCTTTAGCTTAGCGGTGGTGACGTGAAGTCATGTGACCGTGCTGTAGTTCCTTTATAGCCCAACATTAGCCTCCTTTAGCTTAGCGGTGGTGACGTGAAGTCATGTGACCGTGCTGTAGTTCCTTCATAGCCCAACGTTAGCCACCTTTAGCTTAGCGGTGGTGACGTGAAGTCATGTGACCGTGCTGTAGTTCCTTTATAGCCCAACATTAGCCACCTTTAGCTTAGCGGTGGTGACGTGAAGTCATGTGACCGTGCTGTAGTTCCTTCATAGCCCAACATTAGCCACCTTTAGCTTAGCGGTGGTGACGTGAAGTCATGTGACCGTGCTGTAGTTCCTTTATAGCCCAACATTAGCCGCCTTTAGCTTAGCGGTGGTGACGTGAAGTCATGTGACCGTGCTGTAGTTCCTTTATAGCCCAACATTAGCCGCCTTTAGCTTATCGGTGGTGACGTGAAGTCATGTGACCGTGCTGTAGTTCCTTTATAGCCCAACATTAGCCTCCTTTAGCTTAGCGGTGGTGACGTGAAGTCATGTGACCGTGCTGTAGTTCCTTTATAGCCCAACATTAGCCACCTTTAGCTTAGCGGTGGTGACGTGAAGTCATGTGACCGTGCTGTAGTTCCTTTATAGCCCAACATTAGCCACCTTTAGCTTAGCGGTGGTGACGTGAAGTCATGTGACCGTGCTGTAGTTCCTTCATAGCCCAACATTAGCCACCTTTAGCTTAGCGGTGGTGACGTGAAGTCATGTGACCGTGCTGTAGTTCCTTCATAGCCCAACATTAGCCACCTTTAGCTTAGCGGTGGTGACGTGAAGTCATGTGACCGTGCTGTAGTTCCTTTATAGCCCAACATTAGCCGCCTTTAGCTTAGCGGTGGTGACGTGAAGTCATGTGACCGTGCTGTAGTTCCTTTATAGCCCAACATTAGCCTCCTTTAGCTTAGCGGTGGTGACGTGAAGTCATGTGACCGTGCTGTAGTTCCTTCATAGCCCAACGTTAGCCACCTTTAGCTTAGCGGTGGTGACGTGAAGTCATGTGACCGTGCTGTAGTTCCTTCATAGCCCAACGTTAGCCACCTTTAGCTTAGCGGTGGTGACGTGAAGTCATGTGACCGTGCTGTAGTTCCTTTATAGCCCAACATTAGCCACCTTTAGCTTAGCGGTGGTGACGTGAAGTCATGTGACCGTGCTGTAGTTCCTTCATAGCCCAACATTAGCCACCTTTAGCTTAGCGGTGGTGACGTGAAGTCATGTGACCGTGCTGTAGTTCCTTTATAGCCCAACATTAGCCACCTTTAGCTTAGCGGTGGTGACGTGAAGTCATGTGACCGTGCTGTAGTTCCTTTATAGCCCAACATTAGCCGCCTTTAGGCAAACATTTCCAAGTAAAAGAGGACAATATGCTAACATTTAAAACCAGATCAGATGTACCTGTGCCTGATGGAAAATATGTGTGCTGCATGCAGCTGCATGCAACACACATATTGAAGACTTAATTTATATTTTATTAAACCTGTTTTGTTTTTATTATCTTGGCTCTTTAATGACTGATTTTAAATGTAATAGTCATTTTAAAACTGTTGTTTTTAAGTTACCGAAATCTATAAATAGACTCAGTTGAGTGGACGTGATTTTCAGACGTGTTTTTGTGTTTTAGTTGCAGGACAACGTGATCACTCCTCGAGACACGACGATGACCTTCACCTGCTTCGTCTTCTTCGACATGTTCAACGCCCTCAGCTCCCGCTCTCAGGTAACTGCTGATGCTCCTCCTCCTCATACATCACTCTTTCTCTTTCATATATATATATATATATATATATATATATATATATATATATATATATATATATATATATATATATATATATATATATTATAGTTTTATTATTAGTTATTAGTTTACTCTGATTTTACCTTCATTAACGTGTGTGTGTGTGTGTGTGTGTGTGTGTGTGTGTGTGTGTGTGTGTGTGTGTGTGTGTGTGGTGTGTGTGTGTGTGTGTGTGTGTGTGTGTGTGTGTGTGTGTGTGTGTGTGTGTGTGTGTGTGTGTGTGTGTGTGTGTGTGTGTGTGTGTGTGTGTGTGTGTGTGTGTGTGTGTGTGTGTGTGTGTGTGTGTGTGTGTGTGTGTGTGTGTGTGTGTGTGTGTGTGTGTGTGTGTGTGTGTGTGTAGACTCGCCTGGTGTATGAGCTGGGTTTCTGCAGTAACAGGACGTTCTGTTTCTCGGTCCTCGGCTCCATCATGGGTCAGCTGCTCGTCATCTACTTCCCCCCCCCTGCAGAGCGTCTTCCAGACGGAGAGCCTCAGCTTCACAGGTACTACTACTACTACTACTACTGCTGCAGTACTAATACTACTACTGCAGTACTAATACTACTACTGCAGTACTAATACTACTACGACTGTACTAATTATACTGTACTACTGTACTACTGTACTAATACTACAGTACTACTACTACAGTACTAATACTACTGTAATACTACTACTACTGTACTACTACTACAGTACTAATACTACTGTACTACTACTACTCTATTAATACTACTACTACTGTACTACTACTACTATACTACTACTACAGTACTAATACTACAGTACTACTACTACAGTACTAATACTACTGTACTACTACTACTACTACTCTATTAATACTACTACTACTGTACTACTACTACTATACTACTACTACAGTACTAATACTACAGTACTACTACTACAGTACTAATACTACTGTACTACTACTACTACTACTCTATTAATACTACTACTACTGTACTACTACTACTGTACTACTACTACAGTACTAATACTACAGTACTACTACTACAGTACTAATACTACTGTACTACTACTACTACTACTCTATTAATACTACTACTACTGTACTACTACTACTGTACTACTACTACTGTACTACTACTACTGTACTACTACTACAGTACTAATACTACAGTACTACTACTACAGTACTAATACTACTGTACTACTACTACTACTACTCTATTAATACTACTACTACTGTACTACTACTACTGTACTACTACTACTGTACTAATACTACTGTACTACTACTACTGTACTACTACTACTGTACTACTACTACAGTACTAATACTACTGTACTACTACTACTCTACTAATACTACTACTACTGTACTACTACTACTACTGTACTAATACTACTACTACTACTGTACTAATACTACTACTACTGTACTAATACTACAGTACTATTGTACTCATACTACTACTACTGTACTAATACTACAGTACTACTACTACTGTACTAATACTACTACTACTGTACTAATACTACTACTACTGTACTAATACTACAGTACTAATACTACTACTGCTGTACTAATACTACTACTAATACTACAGTACTACTACTACTACTGTACTAATACTACTGTTGTATGATGTCCTTTTTGTTTTCTGTTATGTTTTCATGTGTAACCAACTTGCTGCAGGTCTCCCTTGAAAAAGAGATCGTTTGATCTCAATGGGATTCACCTGGTTAAATAAAGGCTACAAACAAACTGTACTACTACTGTACTAATACTACTGTACTAATACTACTGTAGTATTACTATACTACTACTACTGTATTACTACTAATGTACTAGTACTACTACTGTAGTCAGGGGCGGACTGGAACTACAAATCAGCCCGGGACTATCGACCGGCCCACCTCGGTACCGCAAGTAATTACCGCTAGTAAATTGTCGACGGGGGGGGGGTGTGCTAGTGACTTATCCGACCGGCCCACTTCAGTACCGGCCCATCGGGATTCGTCCCGAACGTCCCGATGGCCAGTCCGTCCCTGACTGTAGTACTACTACTACTACTACTACTACTACTACTACTATTGTACTACTACTACTGTACTAATACTACTGTACTACTACTACTGTACTAATACTACTACTACTCTACTACTGTACTAATACTACTACTACTCTACTACTGTACTACTACTACTACAGTACTACTACTGTAGTAGTATTAGTACTGTAGTAGTATTAGTACTGTACTAATACTACTACTGTACTAATACTACAGTACTACTACTACAGCACTAATACTACTACAGTACTACAACTACTACAGTACTAATAATACAGTACTAATAATACTACTGTACTAATACTACGGTACTTCAACCACAGTACTGTTCCTGCAGAGCGTCTCCCATGGCCTCAGTGTCACATCATCTAGCCAGCATTTTGACCCTCCATAGGAACGGCTGTATTTTTAACCTTTATTTAACCAGATAAAAGCATTGAGATCAAATCTCATTTTCATGCTGACCTGGCCAAGAAGGCAGCAACGTTACACAAAACACATACATATAACATACAGAGAACATAACTAAGAGAACAAAAGACGAAAAAGCAGTCACTACATTGAGCACATTAGGACAGTAAGAAAAGTACACTACCTGTTACTGCAAGAGCAGCTGGTGGTGAGGACTTCAGACAACTTCAATTTAAAACATGCTATAGAGACAAGTGCCCTCAGTTTGAGGCGTGATTGAAGGTCATTCCAAGACCAAGGAGCATAATAAAAAAGACTCCTTCTTCCAGCCTCAGTCCGCACAGCAGGAACCTGGACCCGTATCCTGGACCCGTATCCTGGACCCGTATCCTGGACCCGTATCCAGGACCCGTATCCAGGCGCTGGGTCTGAGGTTGTGAGAGTCACAAACTGGGGCAAATCTGGCTCATATATTTAATACTGCACTAAACTTTGCCTAGCAACCCTCGTTGTTGCCCGGGAGGCGGAGCTACCCACGCACTTCAAGTTAGACCATCACACTCCGCACCTCACCCTTAACCCTGTTGGTGTTTTAGTGTAAATATATGGAGTTGTTTTTAGACTTTTTTTAACCCGTTAAATCCCCCCGTTTGTTCCCCTGTGTGTTCAGACCTGCTGTTCCTGGTGAGCCTCACTTCCTCCGTGTGCATCGTCTCCGAGGCCGTGAAGGTGCTGGAGAGGTGGAGGGGGTCCCAGAGGAGCCCCCCCCCCCTCCGACTGCTTCCACGAGGTATGACCTCCCCCGCCCCGCTGACCGGTGAGGAGGAGGAGGATGAGGAAGAGGAAGGAGCCTCACAATCGATGGCACTGACTCGTCAAGTTTCCTGATGTGAGGAGGAGGAGGATCTCTGGTCTGTGACTGGAAGAAGCTCCCAGCCTCGGGGGGTTTGTAGTCTAGCTGCCAGCAGTGTGAACGAATGTTGAGGACCCCAAAGTTTTATATTAGAAATGTAGAGTAGGGTCTCCAGCACATAGAACCTGCCGGATGCTAACCTGCAGATGCTGGACATTTGCACAATTAGTATAATTTGTGTTAGATAGCATATATGCAGACGGTAGCTAAAACGTTTTGAGGCCCCTAAAACTTAAAAATGACCCAAAATGCATCCTAATCAGTCCACAGAGAGTTTAGATATATGTCCTCTTTCTGGTTAAAACTGCTATTGTTGATCCTGAAGATGTCAGGAATTGATTCAGCGTCCCTCAACAAACCCCAAAATGTTCCAAATCGGCCAAGCCACGTTTTAAGCTATTACCTATATATGCTAATTAACACTAGTTAACCCAACTAATGCTAATTGTGCAAAAGTCCCAGCATCTGCAGGTTAGCATCCAGCAGCTTCTATGAGCTGGAGACCCTACTCTACATTTCTATCATAACACTTTGGGGTATCAACATTTCCTAGTTCACAACAGGACTCTATGAGCTGAAGACAGACGGTTATTGGACTGGACTTTTGTTAAACTGGGGGCAAGATGGATGCCCCCCCCCCCCCCTCCATCGTGCTTTAGGACGGTTTCTTCTCCCCGAAGGATGGAGGAGACGTGCAGTTCTTCTTTTTTAATCTTCAGAAGGTGTTGACCACTTCTCCACATGTATAAGGGTGGAGGTGTGAGGGTGGAGGTGTAAGGGTGGAGGTTTAAGGGTGGAGGTGTAACGGCACTCAAACACGCTGAAACACTTCCTTTTGAGGTTAAAGTAAATTCTGCTGCTAAAATTATTAGTATTATGAATGATTGAAAGGAAACGAAGTGTGTGTGCACATCTCACAAAAACAGATTTTTAATTACTTTTCTTTTACAATATCATCATTCCCAAATATAATTAGAATAAGAGAAAGTCCCTCAAATGTTTTACGTGATTTAAACATTATTGTTATTATTGTTATTTTTACTACACTATTTTCCGATCCGCTCTAATTCATCACGAGTGGTTCGTCGTCCCGTGCTGCATCTGTAATTAAAGATAGGTAGTGTTTCCAGAAGCCTGCACACTAAGAGATTTAAAGGAACATTTACTATGTTTTCATTTCCTTTGGGTACGGACCAACAGAGGGGAAGTACAGCTGCAAAAGTGACCAAAGCATCTGAACCAAAAACCAGTGTATTAGTAATGAACGTGTCGTTACACCTCCACTTCACGGGCTTGCTTTCTGTGATCTGTGCTTGTTTTTTTTTATGCTTCTTCCTGAGCACACTGGTTCTTATTTAAATTAAAATGGTATTTGTACAGCTGATGACAAATGCTTTTTTCTTGTCATATTTAATATAAATAAATAAAGTTCCTGTTGAAAATTCTGATGCTAAAATGTGGATTCCGGCCTCGAAACGCACTACGCGGTGCGTTCAGGGTACACACACTTTCTAGTAAAGATGCATTTTTCTCATCCTGTGCCTTAGAGACGTCATTTTAAATATCTCCAATATAAAAACCCTTTAATCAGTGTCAGCACTCAAAGGGTTTCACAAGAGAATCTCCTCAAAATAGTAATAAAAAGGTTTATTTACCATTTTTATTAAATGTGGATGTATTCTCTTCTTCACCGGGGGGGTCGTCTTCTCTTTATAGGACATGGTGCTTTCTGGGAAATGTAGTTCTAGCAGTTGAAAGTTTAATTTATTTAGGTTTTGGCCTGAAAACATGAACACTAGAAAATAAAAATATATTTTCACTCGGTTTCCAAATCATTCAATCTTGTTTTATTTGTGCAAAACTGTGATATGTTTCTCAATATGAAGTAAAATATGATCCAACCTCTATCTCTCTTTCCAGGTTTTTGTTTGTAATGCTGCGTTCACACCGGACGCAAAGCAAATCGTTTGACTATGAATCAGAAAACCAAAACAGCCAATATCACCCAGCTGCAGCCGCAGCAAGACGGTACACGACACGCCCCCTACACGACACGCGACACGCCCCCTACACGACACGCCCCCTACACGACATGCCCCTACAAGACACGCCCCCTACACGACACGCCCCCTACACGACATGCCCCTACAAGACACGCCCCCTACAAGACACGCCCCCTACACAACACTACGGTGGCTGAGAGACATTGATACCGTACATGGCAGATTAAAAACAAATTGCAAATGTTGTTGTAGCATTTTAAGCAACTATTAAGCAAATAAATTAATAACCTAGAAATTATGAGAAAACCGTGTTTCATGGCGAGCATTATGTTGCCATGGCAACGGCATTTGAAGAAATCTCAAAACTGTCCCGTAGATGTCTTCACGGCTGGACTGTTAGCACACGTGAAGTTTGAGCACTTTTTGAAAATGTTCATAGGAGTTATAGCAATATCGTGTTTTATTGTGAGGGATGCGTTGCCATGGCAACAGCTTTTGAGGAAACTATTGGCACATAGACATGTTGAGGGCTGGACCATTAACCATTATCTGAAGTCTGGTGCCGTTTTGACCCTTTTCACAGGTGTTACGACATCGTGTTTTTTGGCGAGGGATGCGTTTCCATGGAATCGGCATATGGTGAGATGTCAGATTTGACATAGAGCTGTTGAGGCATGGAGTGGTGATATACAGGTGAAGATTGGGGGACGATCGGACCGTGTCCATTGGAGTTACAGCGACATCGTGTTTCATGGCGAGGGATGCAGTTCCATGGAAACGTCATATGAAGACACGTAGAGCTGTTGAGGGCAGGACCGTTAACCATTATCTGAAGTCTGCTGCTGTTTTATGGCGAGGGATGCGTTGCCATAGTAACACCACATTACGTAACATCAGATTTGATGTAGAGCTGAGTTAACCATTATCTGAAGTCTGCTGCTCTGAGCATGTCAGTTGGAGTGATGACATCATCGTGTTCCATGACACAGGTGTTTATAGTTGAGCTAACGAGGTGTCCAGAGATCAAAGGTTTCCATTGTTCTGAATGAGAGATAAACCTCTTGCATGTGAACGTTTTGTTGAAGAACCGTAACAGGTATCGGTGACATTTCAAAGCGTGAAGCATCTGAAGGAAGTTGAGCATCTGAAGTGTGCTTTTTGTGTACTTTCGGGTTAATAATGTGGCCTTTTTGGCAGATTAACTAAAGGTGGGCGGCTGCTGCTGTGAGGAAAGATCAGCTTGAATTTACAATTGGCTTTAATGGAGACATGTTGAACGTTTTTGTCACTTCATGCCCTCAAGAGGCATTTTGTTTAATTATTTTGCTTACTTTTTTTCCATTTTTCAAGGTACTGTAAGAGATGTTTTCCTACGTTTGTCATGACAAATTATGTCTCAGGAATGTAGGGTTTGGGAATTATGGCAGGTTTAAAAAAGAATATGAAGGCGAATTTCAAGCTGTTCCTCCACTCTAGCTTTGAGATCACACACCTTAACGAGCTGCTCAATACACACTAATGTTAAAATCTTAAGAAGGCCTCTTTACCAAGGTCTGAACAATGTTTAATATTTCTAAAAGTATAAATCAGATTTAAAAGTTGTTTAACACGAATAATGTCAGAAAGTTGTGTAACATTTTAAAGTTGGTTAGAGGTTTCTGAGTGAAAGTATGAAGGAGCAGTTAGCAGTTGAAGTCGCATGAAGATTTTTCAAGTCTGAAGAGTTTCTCCATTAGCCGCGTTCACACCAAGTACTTTCCTGTACTTAGTTCCGGCACTAAGAGCCCCGGCGCTTTTAACCCCAGGGCACTTAGTACAGATCGCGTTCACACCGGAGTACTTTTCCCTGAGGGAAGATTACGCAAATGAGCCGCTGACGTCACTTCTTCTTCTTCTGCGTTGGCTTTAATGGCAGGCCACAAACCACTTCACGGCGAGTACAGTAGGTGGCGGTAAGCACCTTAAAGTTGTTTGCAATCCGCTACAAAACAAGAGAAGAAGAAGAAGAAAAACTTCCCGCGTATACTGTCTGTTGTTTACCTTCCGACCTCAGACATGATGGAGATGGAGTCGACTGAAGTTGTGCTGTTTGTGCTCATGTTATACAGCTTTGTAACTTCGTTAATGCGGCCTGAGCCTATTAGGCATCCGACAAAAATCCGGAGCCGCCACACGTCGAATGCTATAATCGCAAAGTTTCTTCAGCATCAAAGGCAGTTCAAAAGCTGTAGGAAAAGGATTGGCCGACGGAAAGCACACATGATTGCCATGTTTCACCGTAGGATGGCTGATACAGGATCTGTTTAATCGCCATGTCGGTTTTCTTTATTGCACTCTCAAGACATAACATTAAATAGAAATATTTTAAATGTAACTGAAGTGTCAGTTGTACATGTCAGTAAACATTGTCAATATAAAATAAAGTGTCAGTTGTACTATATAATAACAGTAATAACAATATAAAATAAACTCCCAGCTGTAGGGAGTCTCAGCAGCAAACCCACCTTTATTATATATCTTCCTGAGACCCACTGCATCCGTCTGCCATAAACACTATGCAAACATACATGTTAGTTTTGGCCCATAGTGGACTCCATGTTGTGTTGTGTGAAATGGGGGGGAATTAAAAGTTTAGGTCAAATAATATTTAAAATGATATAAATGATCATATTTGTGTATGTGCCCCTGCCATTCCCCCACAAGGTTGCAACATTGATGATAAATAAATGACAAATAAAGCTTTGCCAGTTTATAACCGATGAAACATGATGGTATCAGAATAATCACTTACATGTGATGTATAGGATGCTACACAGGTCACAAAAGATAAAGTGTCAGGAGAAATAAGCTTAATCACCATGTCGGTTTTCTTTATTGCACTCTCAAGACATAACATTAAATAGAACAATTTTAAATGTAAATAAAGTATGAGTTGTACATGTCAGTAAACATTATATATAAAATAAAGTCATAACAGTAATAACAATATAAAATAAACTGTCCCACTGGTGTCCCAGTGTCAGGCACAATGCAACTATCTAGGCACATAAAGATCTTTAAAAGATACTTGCAGTTAATATTTTGTAATGTTGCATTTATGCAGTGGATTTAACAGCTGACATTTTTGAGCACTCAAAAACTGGTCCATCAATCTCATGAACACATTGTGTTTTCTTTTCCACAATTTAAAAATAAGTGTTGTTTCCCTAAATGTTACTTTTCAAAGAGGTGCTCTAAGCATCCACTTTGTCTGCATGCTCATAAGTGCTAACACTACAAACCAGCCCTGTGCACTAGGCCTGTTATGTGTGTTTATTCACGTTTTACTGAGAATTTGCTGCATTTAGACATTTGATGTCTGAATGTGTGTATGAGATGGGCCATTTCAGCTCCCAGTACTCCTAACAAACCCTTGATGATTTTATCCAGAGGCAATGTTAGAACAAAACACGACTGACCTAAACCTGACCCCATTTTCAACTCTGCTTCCAGGCATGTGCTTTATTTGCCTCGGTAATAATGATGAATAATACTTAATAGACACATTAAGTGTAAGTGTAATATTCTCAGCAGCATACACACCTTTGTGCAAAGTTGTGTGTCGTGTGTCAGTATTTACAAAAACTATACCAAATAAACTGTTATTAAATGCAGTTTGTCGCTCATGCTGCCGCTCCTGGCGCTGCGCCGACGCTTCCTCATGGCGCAGCGCCCACACTTCATCCTGGTGCTCCATCTGCTGCTTGAACACTTCTGCCTGGCGCTCCATCGAGGTGAGCATCTTGTCCTCCGTTTCCTGGGCCTTGGTGAACAGCACCATCTGATCCCCGTGCATCGACTCATTCACCACGGCACGCCGGTCCTCCAACGCCTGGGCGGTGTCAAAGAAATTCGCATCCCGTGTCCGCTTTCCTAAGAGGGGAAAATAAGCAAGATACAAGATCTGTTTAGTCGCCATGTAGTTTTACAACATACTAGGAATGTATTTTCACAAATAGAATTAAGGTTTCACAAATCTGAAACTGTTCTAAAGAATCTTTTGACTCTCTGGGATAATCCAGTCCAGATTTGATGAGTCTAGGTATAGTGGTTTTAGATCAGGACCTGGTCTAAAGTGGTCTACATGTAAAAAAAGCACTGAAATCTCCCTTTTTTGTATTTTCACAAATAGAATTAAGGTTTCACAAATCTGAAACTGTGTTATAAAGAATGTTTGGCCTCTCTGGGATAATCCAGTCCAAATAAATCGGCTATGCAGCGATTTAAGAGGTTCAAACACGGAGGATTGTTCCTTTTTGAAGAGTGCTTCATGTATGCTTGAACTTTGTTTAATGTTGTTGAGGCAAGTTAAACATAAAATATGATGAATATTATGAAATAAACATGATTGTGAACATCAGTTCGATGCGTAACGTTCTTTCAAGACAAAGTTACAGTGTGTGTACCTTTGCGTTTGGTTGCTGGTAAGGGGGGCGAGCTAGCGCTGTGATCTAGAATGCAAAGCTCGCTTGTTTCCAATCCCGAGAGTTGTCCAGCCTCGCCTGAAACAGACGATTAGTGCCATGAGTTAGTGAAGCAAATTACAGAAACACTGCACAGTTATTCACAAGTCAAAACGTTTTCATAGCGGCCGAGAATATCTAGCTAGCTAGATGTAGCTAGCTCGGGGCCGGTGTTAACCTATTATGGCTAGCATGGCTAGCTTGATCTACTGAGCAAATAAAAGTACATCTGAGACCATTATTGTGCAGATTAAAACCCCAGTGCATGTAGTTGATTTTACCTTCGTCGTGGTAGTCATCGTTGGCCACTGAATCCGCCGTTTGTAGTCCTGAGTTTCTTTATATTTAGCCGGCTGTGCACAATTCCCAGGTCGAGTGAAAGCTACCGAACTGGCTTCAGTAGCATTCCCTGGGTCGCGTCCTCTGCGTAGATCTCCAGAAGCGCCGACACCTCCTCATCATTTCTTGATGCTTGCCATAACTGCTTTCAAAAACAAACACAACGCACGGAGCGTTGTGTTTTTGTAGCGAGGAAAAACAATGGCGTCTCCACACAACATTTTCAGAGTTGTACGGGCGTGGTTTGCAATTCGCCCAGCCAATCAGCACTGGGGCACTTTTGGAGCACTTTTCACCCACAGAAAAGTACGCTCTCTGAGCTGGCTCTAAAAATGGGGGTAAAAGTACCCGAGATTAAGTACGATTTTTGGTGTGAACGCGACATAAGGGGTACTCACGGAACTAAAACGCGAAAAGTACGGTGAAAGTACTCCGGTGTGAACGCGGCTATTGACTTCAATGTTAAACATTTGATGAATTATGGGGTATATCTCTGGAATTATGAAAGTTATCAATGAGAAAAGTAATAGCCATTGATTCCCGACCGAGCTGAACGTTTTGATGTTTGAACGGAGTTTCTGCGATGTGGAATGTGGGAGCAGAAGAGGTGCAAATAACCCGGCGGAAGAATAATACTAAAGAATTTGTGCGTAGAAGAACAAGTAGTGGGAGTGCTGTATCAGCATTCCCACTATCTGTAAATGATGTTTGTCTAACTGCTACACATGTATTTATACATAAATGTAGATATTTATGAACATCTAAATATAATTGTTAAAGGTTTTAAGATATAAATAATCACATCATGGGGTCATTAAGGTTTCAAACAGGTTCATGTAAGGTAGGCCTACTATAACATGAAAACATGATTCAAACTAATTTCTGAATCTCACATTAGCCTGTAGTTTGGTCTGTTATTGATATGGGCTGGACACCCCTTCACAATGATCATCATTGACTTTTTAACGAAATTATGAGCTCAATCATTCACATGTATTATTATTACTTTATAAATTAAGAGTACTAGGGGTCCGTTACAAAACCTTTGCAGGAATCGTCATGCATTCTGAATGTTTCTGTACTTTAAAAACAGGCATCATGGCTCAAGATCCTGTTCTTGTTTAAGACGATTCAGACTCATTTGTGAATTTAACATCCATATTCACTCTTCAAAACTGAAACAACTCAAACATTTTTTTAAAGCATTGCAGGCCTAAAGCTCCACGTCAGTGACCTATATTTTAATTTCTTCCATCAAACATTAAAAATGGCAAACAGCATGTTTTTAAAGATTTAATCTTTTAAGAAACAAAATATCAAATTTCAACAGAAGGGTTTAAAAACACGTTTTTAATGCAAATAAACTTGAAACTGTTGGAGTAGAATACTTCTGCTACGCGCCGTTCGTTGGATGAGGCGGGATCTCTATTAAATTAAGAAAGGAATTGAAAACACCAGAATCAAAGTTATAACAAATTATCTGAGTTTACTTCTAGTAGGAAACCAAACACATATACAAGTTATACAGAGTACTCGAGTACTCCGGACTTTTAGATTTGTGATGCGATGCGGATAAAAGCGTCGGGACCAGACAAACTCATCAAACGAGAAGAAAGTGACTTCAAGTTTGTGATGCGATGCGGACACAGATATCGGAACCAACAAACTCACCAAACCCAAAAGCATTTTTACACACACAAACATCAGTATTTCTATCTGTCTTTGGGGCGGAGATTTGTTGATTCTTCCTTCCCACTTTTCTCCCAAGCGAATTAGAGAGCCCCTGGGGAGGAGCTGTTTAAACTGACCACCTCCCCCAAGTGCCCTGATTGGCTGGATTCGCTTCTGGCCGAGGTCAATCAGAGTTTCGAACAGAGTGAGATCCCAAACAACACCAGGTCAAAAGTCAATGTTTATCTTTACCTTATCTTACTCTACATTCCTTTCCCAGGGGATATTTTCACCTATTTAACGATGTCTTTTAACGACTTAATGACCGCATCTGGCTTTTAGGGATGATAAGAATGTTGGTGTGTTGAAACACAGAATCTCTGAGCCAGTGAATTTAAAAGTGAGAATAACATTCTTTTTCTAAGTGATTATCAAAACCCTTGTGATTACATAAAACAGTTCAAACAATACATGTTTACTTCAATACAGTGTAGAATCATATCTTTTTACTTCAATCCCTCTTTTGATCTCACCTCACGAGATCAACATATAGCATTTGAAACATTACCACTGTCAATTTTCTTCTTACTGTGTCTGTCCCAACATTTATGTAAACCCATCAGAAGTTGGGATATAGAGCACTTTAAACCTTTAGGAACAGTCCACAACAACAACTTATTATGACAGTGGAAGGAGAATAAAATATGTCTAAAAAGCAAAGTCCTTGTCAGCTGAGTCATCTTTACTCTTCCCTCAATGGTGGAACTGATGAGTCTTAACACACAGTGAGCAGATACAAGGCACACAACAACAACCACATGTCACTAAAATGGCAATAAAAGTAGCCACAGAAATTAGAAAAGACATTATCATACTTTTCCCTCTTTTGGTAACACATAGTTCTGTAGAATAAAAAATACCAATCCCTTAAATTGTGGGATATAAAAATAAAGTTGAAAGTTCCTCAAAAAAAAAAAAAAAAAAAAAATGGATTGTTCAGACAAAGTTCCACACTGGCTATATCAACCTGTTTCAGCGGGAAATGGAGTTCCCTGTGCCGTCTTGGTTTGCCATATCTTCGTCCCCCCAGCCCGCTGACGGCGGCTTCTGGGGTGCCTGCTAGAGAGATGTGGCCTGATTGTCCTCCCCCGGCCCGCTGATGGCGGCTTCCGGGTCGACTATTGGAGAGATGTCCTGATCCTCCTCCTCCGGTCTGCTGATGGCGCCTCCTGGGTCGACTGCCTTGACGAGAGCCAGATCTGTTCTGATGTCGTCTAGGGTCCTCGCGACGAGGGCCAACTCTTTCCTGATGTCGTCTAGGGTCCTCGCAGGTGTTTTTCCCGACCGCACACTGGCTCCAGTGGTACCAGTTGTCTCCCTTTCCATCTGAGCGGACGGCATGGGAGGTCCCCTCCAACCAGACGTAATCTGCTGTGTTGGCCTTGTGTTTCTCGGGTCCCCCTTTTGACGTCAGCAGCCTGTGTGGAGAAGTCTCATACCAAGCCCTTAAGTTGCTGGAAATATGGTTTTGAAATCATCTTTTTTACTTCTTTAGTGTTTATTGGCGGCACCAACTAGACTGGAGTGTGGACAAGAGACTATGCAGAAAATAATAAACAAAAATTAAAAAATTAAAAATTAAAATTAAAAATTAAAAATTAAAAATTAAAAATTAAATTTAAAAATAGAACAAAAATAAAAAATAAAACAAAAAGGAACAAACTAACAAAACAAAAAATAACCAAAGCTAGATTATTTTAACTGTATCAATTTCTCTTAAAAGCAACAAATAAAACAAAACAAAAAATACCATAACTAGTATTTTAAATTGATAAATTTCTCCTAAAAACGTAATAATCTCACATACATATTGTCTGATGTATATCCTATCCTTTTCCCCCTTTTACTGAAATAGAACGCCGTTAACGGTGTTCCCATTTTCAGAAATATCGAGCCTTATACATCAGTTATTTAATATCAGCTATATATTTATTATTACTATTACTTATATATCAGGCATTAAATGTCAGCCTTCTTCCATGATTGACCTCGTCTATATTATCTGACTTATATTGATACGTGTCCGTTTGTATTTATTTAATATACTGGGCAATTATTGATAACTTTTTGAATCTCCCTCTTTTCTTAACAACTTGAGGTATGGCTATTTTGAAATCTGACTTGGTTAAGAGATGATTTGTTTATTGGTGAAAGGAACACTCTTCCCCTCAATGGTGTGGGGGTGGGTATTTAGGGAGAGTTCCTTACAATCTCCAGATCTTCCTCTCTGTGTTTAGGCCATAAAACCTTTTAATGGGCTCTGTGGTCTGTTCAGATTTAGATTTTCTTCCTCTCCAGAGGTCACGCCTGTCTTTGACCCTGTATGCTGCTTTGAGTCTGCAGCACCTCAGGACAGAGAAAGTGGGAGATCTCTTCCCAAAAGTGTAAGCTCCCACATGAGCAACATAGCAACACATTAAACTCTCCCTGACTAGTTTGTAAAGCGTTCTTTAAGGCCTGAATTGAGTCTTCTGTTGTGTAACGGAAAATCCCATTCCCAAAAAGGGTCAGTTTAATAGCCCTTATCATATTATCGCTCTGTGCTTGCATGCTAGGACCTATTGTCTTTGCCAGAGCTGCTGCTATTCTTTCTACATGTATTAGCTCCATATTAGCAGGGTTCACTAACATGGTTGGTTGATCCAGTTTAAGATTTTCAATATCTTCCATTACTATTTCCAACATTCCTTATCCCTGAATATCAGGTCTAACAATGTGTTTTCTTTTAGGAGTATTAGATGGGACACTCATAAGTGGCATTTGTGAGCTATTATCCCCGTAGGGTGGAGGTAGGGTCTCAGACATTATACCACCTTCTTGTTGCTCTCTGTCTCTCAAGTATTACACAGATTTGACTTAAAAAAAAAAAAATCACACAGAGCTTCTCATACCTTATCATATCAC
Organism: Trematomus bernacchii; assembly: GCF_902827165.1. Lineage (NCBI taxonomy): Eukaryota > Metazoa > Chordata > Actinopteri > Perciformes > Nototheniidae > Trematomus > Trematomus bernacchii. Next base: position 729,085 of record NW_022987542.1, on the reverse strand, counting down.
ATTCAGGCAAATTATTATTGTGCGATGTTTATTTCAACAGATAGCGTGACTTCCAGAAGTAGGCTTCTACAATCTCCTCACGGTGATTGCGACTTCAGGTCAAGAGTTAAAAACTCAGTCAACAAAATCTCTTTATCGTCACGTTTAATGAGCCTGATTATCCCCACAACAGTTTTGTGATGAGATTCGGTCGTTCCAAATAATTAGTTGGAGGTCGCGTCTCTCTCCTCTTGTTTCATCCACCATATAACAATTACAGACACTTTATACATTTAAAGCACCACGAAAGGTAACCGCATTAATCAATCTTATCATGATCTGCGGGGAATTTAACCCTTCTGTTTTTTACACCTCCGTAGTCTTCGTATTTAGTGAGTGAAGGGCCGGGACTTTTTACCCGCCTCTCTCAAACACTATCTTGCTCTAGGTCCAGGACTGAATACCCGACACTAAGCACTTAATCAAACTTTTCCAACTTGAATATGTATTGTATTTCCCACCGTGACTAAGAACAGTGAGAACGCTGCTGACAACTCTAAAGTTTTAGTATAATCAATCACAGATTTTTGATATTCAAAACAGGTGTCTGCTCACCTTTTGTGTATAGCGCGCTTGCAGTTGTCAACAGTGTCTCTTTGTCCTCCCCCTGGACTGGATTCTGTCCCCTGGCTGTCGGCGTCCCTTTCTAGAGATCAGCTCACAAACGTCGGGAGTCACCACTTGTTGGAGTAGAATACTTCTGCTACGCGCCGTTCGTTGGATGAGGCGGGATCTCTATTAAATTAAGAAAGGAATTGAAAACACCAGAATCAAAGTTATAACAAATTATCTGAGTTTACTTCTAGTAGGAAACCAAACACATATACAAGTTATACAGAGTACTCGAGTACTCCGGACTTTTAGATTTGTGATGCGATGCGGATAAAAGCGTCGGGACCAGACAAACTCATCAAACGAGAAGAAAGTGACTTCAAGTTTGTGATGCGATGCGGACACAGATATCGGAACCAACAAACTCACCAAACCCAAAAGCATTTTTACACACACAAACATCAGTATTTCTATCTGTCTTTGGGGCGGAGATTTGTCGATTCTTCCTTCCCACTTTTCTCCCAAGCGAATTAGAGAGCCCCTGGGGAGGAGCTGTTTAAACTGACCACCTCCCCCAAGTGCCCTGATTGGCTGGATTCGCTTCTGGCCGAGGTCAATCAGAGTTTCGAACAGAGTGAGATCCCAAACAACACCAGGTCAAAAGTCAATGTTTATCTTTACCTTATCTTACTCTACATTCCTTTCCCAGGGGATATTTTCACCTATTTAACGATGTCTTTTAACGACTTAATGACCGCATCTGGCTTTTAGGGATGATAAGAATGTTGGTGTGTTGAAACACAGAATCTCTGAGCCAGTGAATTTAAAAGTGAGAATAACATTCTTTTTCTAAGTGATTATCAAAACCCTTGTGATTACATAAAACAGTTCAAACAATACATGTTTACTTCAATACAGTGTAGAATCATATCTTTTTACTTCAAAACATAAACCTATTTGTCATTTCAAAATTCACTTGTATTGTCTGCGTGAAAGGCACAGTAGGCTATGAGCGAATACATATCAACATTCAAAAATTACAAAGTCGTACAATATATACCATGTGCTACTAGGATTAAGTGATGAGAGGATTTTGTGTTTTGAATATGTAAAGAGAAAAGTTACATTTACATCAATTAAAATAAATGTATGGCAAGTACGATAAAATGAACATAATGTCAAGATATAGCCAATATACAATCAACATGCTTGAATATAAAGGCAAGAAGAACAATAAACAGATGAACATTTAGGTTTTGTGTGTAAATTGTGACAGAGCAAACTATCTTAATACATGTAGCAGCCTAACCCCTAGATTCCACCGGGTCCGTCTGCGGCGCGTTACGGACGCGTTACGGACGCGTTACGGCTGCGCCGCGGTGCTCAAGGTGATCGCGGCCACTCTAGTCAATGGGTGCTATTCCACCACACGCGGCGCGTTACGGCTCAGACGCGTCCCAGAAGCGTCCCAGAAGCGTCTCGGCGCAGGGCTTTTCTAAAATTAGGATCGAATCCTATTTTTGTCGCGGCGCAGCCGTAACGTAAGGTCGGGCAGGCAGGAAGTGGAACGTTCAGAGCTATATAGACCTATATATATACACACACACAAACTAATTTTGCAGACCCTATCCCTCCGTAGTCTTTCAAGTAGGAGGAGAAATGCCAGCGTTCTCCTCCGGTTTACAGGCACTGTAAATGATATATATAGAATAATTATGATGATGAATGCATTTTTTTTACCACTAAAATACAGCAACACGTCTTTGATTCATGTCGTTTATAACTGGAATATTACAGTTATTATTAACTTTGTCTGTACAAAGTAGCCTGTCCAGGAAATATGCCCAAATCAACAAAAACTGCGAGCCGGCAGGCAAGACGCTCCGCTTCTGAAATGCTTCTGAAACGCGCCTGGTAGGGTATGACGCCGGAGGAGGCCGGACCAAAACCACGGCGCAGCCGTGACGCGGCGCAGACGGACCCGGTGGAATCTAAACCCCTAGATTCCACCGGGTCCGTCTGCGTCGCGTTACGGCCGCGTCGCGTTACGGCCGCGTCGCGTTACGGCTCAGAAGCGTCTCGCCACTGGGCTTCGCTCAAAATAGGATCGAAGTCTATTTTTCGACGCGACGGGCAGGAAGTGGACCGGTCAGAGCATCCGCCCATCCCCAAAATAAACTAATTTTGCAGATCCTATCCCTCCGTAGTCTTTCAAGTAGGAGGATAAATGCCAGCGTTCTCCTCCGGTTTACAGGCACTGTGTAAATTATATATATAGAATAATTATGATGATGAATGCATTTTTTTACCACTAAATACAGCAACACATCTTTGATTCATGTCGTTTATAACTGGAATATTACAAGTATTATTAACTTTGTCTGTACAAAGTAGCCTGTCCAGGAAATATGCCCAAATCAACAAAAACTGCGAGCCGGCAGGCAAGACGCTCCGCTTCTGAAATGCTTCTGAAACGCGCCCGGTAGGGTAGGCCGGACCAAAACCGCGGCGCAGCCGTGACGCGACGCAGACGGACCCGGTGGAATCGAGGGGTAAGACAGCAAACTAAGCTTCTTTAACTGCTGCTAGAACACAGTTTCACCATGGGGTATTTCTAACAAGACCAAAAAGATATACAAGGCTTCCAAAACAGAAGACACCAACTCAATACAGTATTTTAATTTCCTTCAAAACGACAAAAGCACAAATAAAAACGAAATAACATGTGATGTTAGAAATATGAATATAAGACTAACAATTACAGTAGGTTTGCTGAATGAGAATATTTCTCGCAGGTTGAGAGAGGACGCTGGCGCAGACTGTTCGCCGCTTCTCCGGCTGCACCTAGTAGTGTTTTGTTTGTTTGTCGTTCTTTTGCCGGCTCTAACTGTCGGCCTCTTACCCAGCTGTGTATCTCATATCCTTACGTTTTATGTGAACAAGTCTTTACACCCTATTCCCCTGATCTCTTACCTGTATGCAGCAGCTGTTACACCAGCTCCTGTAGCTAGCTGTAGCAGTTAGCTGTAGCAGCTACTCCGGCTTCATGCTTGGTAGTCTCTGTTTTCCTGTCGTCTCCCGACGGATTGCTCTGTCCTGCCTTCCCTGCCTCCCCGACTCTGGACTACCCGTCGCCGACTTTGGATCACTCATTGCCGACTCTACCCTGTGCCATCATCAAAACCGAGTGCTCGATAAACCCACGGCTGCCCGCCGGTGCGGTTAGCCTCGCTGGCTAGCTCCGCTGCATCTCTTCGGCTGGGGCCTCGGCTACCCTCCACAGAACATATCTGGATTACCCGTCTCCCCACTGCTGTCCATGCTGAGAGTTTCTGTTCCAGGACACATTCTAACCATCCCGGAGTGGCTAGCCTCCTGGTTGGGACCATCTTCTCCCAGCTGGCTCTCAGCTAACGTAGCATCGTGCTAGCATACCACCGGCTCTACGATGCTGAAATACTCCACCACACAATTGGTTACTCTCAATAGTTGTATAATGCAACCTCTATGCTTAGCAGTCATCAACAAGCTTTGGCTGTTACGTAGCAGACCCCAGTACATCCATAGAGGCTCTCGGCATAGGTTTGTTGTCGCTGGGTCCGAGCCTCTCTCCAGCTGGTCCTGCGCGCGCACCGTCCCTGGCTCGCTACGTCCTCACAACAAACCTCGCACGTGCATTGGCAATCTGAAGGCCCTGGTCTGTGTTGACAGTGTCATTCTGCTCACACCGCCAGCTTCCAGTAGCAACGCCCCCACATTCATGCTGCTGAATACCCGTTCCCTCAATAATAAAGCACCACTCATTCATGACATCATCACTGACAGGAAAACTGACTTTGTTTGCCTAACGGAGACTTGGCAAAATCAACAAGACTTTTTCACCTTAAACCAAGCCACACCCCCAGGCTATGTTTACCTGCAGAAGCCAGTTGAGTAAAGTTAGAACGATATTGGCAGATTCGGATTTCACGGATCAATAACGCATGAACAAGACGTTGTTCAAACACAAATTACGTCTCCTAAGTACCGTGGTAAGGTTGACAACGAACTACAATCACATGTTGATCAAAAAAAGCCAATATGCGCCGTCCTCCGAGCTGGACACATTAAATTGGTCTCTTTCCGCAGCAGGAGAAGAAACGAGTGCTCAGGGACCGTCTGCAAAGTGCAACTCCGAAAAAAGAGAATACAATAATATTCAATAACTGTACTATTATACAGTATATTTATACCAAACTCACTACACACATCAATAGTGTCCTGTTGGTCATACTACAGCAGAGAGTTTGGAAGAATATGGTTTTGAATAATTTTGGTGAATATTTATAATGTAAAATCATCAATAAATATGGCATCATCTTCAATAATGTTACTATTATACAGTATATTTCTACCAAACTCACTACACACATCAATAGTCTCCTGTTGCTCATACTACAGTAGAGAGTTTGGAAGAATAATGGTTTGAATAATTTTGGTGAATATTTATAATGTAAAATCATCAATAAATATGGCATCATCTTCAATAATGTGAGTGCTACCAAACTCACCTCAGACATTAATGGTCCTCTAACTTGCTACACTACAAAAGTGTATTTGAAAACTTATTTTAATGATCGTTATGTTATTTTAAAATAAAGTGTATTGGTAAGTATAAGTTACTGTCAAACAGGAGACCCCTTAATTTTAACCAGAAGCGATTGAAATTTAACTCAAAAGAAGATCTCCTATTTATTCATAAACCATAACACTGTTTTATTGTTCTTTCATTAATTAACTTACAGACTGAATATAGACATGGTATCACCTACATCAAAGCAAGATCCATCAAAAGTAGAACAGTCTTTTAATCATCAATAAACTAGACATCACACACATTGATATATACATATATATGTTACACATTGTATATACAGTATGTTATATATACATTAAGACATTAAACAACTTTTTCATTAGCTATGAAACAGTAAAATAAAGTTAAAATTGAAAAATAAAACATTTCAGGCTTTTCACCTATCTTACTGTACAATATTAATGAACAAATCTACAATGTAATGTCTGACATGGAAAACATCATGAACATCTGTGACTAATTTAATCTGTAAGGGAAAATATATTTAACATCTTAATTAAGTTTTATAATAATTTAAAACTATGGACAGGTGATTATTAATCATTACTTCAGTTGCCCAAAATCTTTAGCAAAGCTTTTTTCTGGATTTTTGTTTGTTTTGTACAAAATTCAGCTTTCATTTTGCCGATTTCAAATCACTGGCTGGGCTGGATTTTCCCCCACATGCCGTTTATAAGCGCACTAGTTCTGGTAGTAGTTCTAACAAGCCTTACCTCCCCAAATCCTGGTACCTCTGGTAAAAGTTACACAAACTCTTACATAGCCTCTTTAGTTAGGGATGATACACAACACACAACACCACAGGGTATCTTTTGTTGGTATTAGTGCAGCAGTCATTCCGAGGCACTGCGTGTGAAACCATCTTCCACAAGTTTCACACTGAATCTATATGGGGATAAATACAACAAAGATATTAAAGGGCCCATGTCATGGCCATTTCCACTGATCATAATTACATTGTTGAGGTATACTAAAATAGATTTATACTGTGCAATTTTCCAAACTCACATTGGTTTCGCATACAGCATCTCTGTCAAGCATGTGTATTCAGCAGTATTCACTTTCTCCACTAAACGACTCGTTGGAGCTCTTGCCCCCCCCTCCCTGTGAGCCTAGTGTGCTCCGATTGGTCAGCTCGGCCACTCTGTTCTGATTAGTCAACCACCAGAGAGGCTCCGCCCGCTTTTTTCGGGGAACATCAGTGTTCCAGGCGTCGGTACAGCTGATATTTTATACTAACTAACCGAACTGAACCTACAACTGTTGTTATAGAAGAGTGTGACGGCCCCAGGGCCTTTGTGCAGGTGTGTTGCAGGGCTTACGGTGGGGTGGAGCTGAAGAGGGTAATCAGCGCGATCACGGACACTTCCGTAGCCGGTGCTATTAATCCCAGCGGCCCGGAGTCTCTCTCCAAAGCGGCTGCAGAAGGACGAACTGAGCGACCCTCTCCCCTCGACCACCTGTCTCTGCATTTACCACAATAAATGTGCCGTGGTTTTGTAAACTCGTGTATGTCTCCTTGCCTTTCCGTTGTGGCCTACGAGCCAACATAACAAAGAGTAAGTTATTTTTACCCGTTATAAACTACTACTGTTTGATGAGAAATCAAATCATGGTTTGCTAATATATGAATTCAGGGAAGAAAGGATAGGCCTACTAAGTATTTCCATTAAACTTTATTTTTAGAAATGTACAAAATGAACATAAATATACATATATACACACGGTATATCATTCATTCCTCCTCCTCTTGCCTGCGCACAGCCGGTGCGGTGCGGTGCCTTTTAGCACGTCCCGTCCCCGTCATGGATTGTCCGCCAGGATCTGGCTGGACGAAATCAAATGCAAATCACAAAATATTAGAGAAACTTAGTTGTTTTAGATTCGTTAGTAGTAGTTGTGTAATGAACAGCTTGCCTGCTAATATGCTAACCTAGCTTTGTTTACCTTGGTAGCTAACACGATATGAACGTTAGCTTGGAGGAAAGGCAACTATAATGCAGTGTAATAAAACTACTATGAACAAAAGCTAGTGGTTCATATTAGGCTAGCAATAACGTGTTTATAATTGCAATCGTATACGGGTATTCTGCTACCATACAATGTAACTTGCATGAATACATTGTTTTGCGCTAGCATACAGCTAGCCTCGTTAGCTACATGCAGTATATGTACGGTCACAATGTACGGTAAACCGGAGTATACTGTATGAGTATTCCGTGTGTGTGACTGCAGACATTCTCCTGCCATGACAAACATGTAAGGCCATCTGCTGACATTGTAGTTGATATATTTAAACGCTAGCAACGTAGCATCACAAAAATGTTTTTCCGATTAAATCTAGCTCTAGCTCCGTGTGTTAGATCGGTTGCGCTACGCCAGCTATAATGTAATTACGTTTCGCGACTGACCGCACGGCAGTATACTGTCAATAGGTATTTTGTGTGTGAATGCAGACATGCTCCTGCTATGAGATACATGTATGCAAGGCCATCTGCTGATATTAGAGTTGATATATGGAAACTCTAGCAACTTAGTTAGCACAGTTAGCACTGTGTCAATGGCTTAGCAGTCCAACACAGTTTACACATTTAAACAGTCTTGTTTGATAAATACACAAATAACAATGCAAACTTACAGGTTGTATACCCGGATCTTCCCCTGCTCCAAACGGTCCAAACAAGCTGTGCATATCCGGCCTCAAACTGGGCAATGTTTTGGAAGCTTTCGTCTGTGAAATGCCGGTTCTTCGAACCTCTGGAGGAGGAACACGCCGCTGCTGGTGTGGCCATAGCTCTTCGGGATTGGTCCATTTCGTTCCGGGTACCGCATGACATCAGGCGGTACCCGGAACTAAATGGAAGACTCAAATGGGCAGTGACGTATCTCCAACGAGGCGTTTTGGGGAGGTATTTTCTGTGTTAGAGTTTTACTCGCTACAGGGTGTACTTTGAGGGTTTTGACTCTGCACACCGTTTACATGCATAAAAACCTTCATAACACACAAGGGGACGGGTAATAACCGGAAAAGCATGACATGGGAGCTTTAAGAAAATGTCAAGTGTAGGACATTTGTAAAGCAGGCATATTCATTTATATTTTATAGAGATTATACTTTTTTTTTTTATATAAATACTTGTTATTCAGGTTTATCTGTACTGTGCTAAAACTTTAACAAATTATAAGAAAAACAAAAGGAAACCTGTCATGCATAAAAATATACAAAATGTCATTACTTTTATGTTATTACTGAAATCTAACTCCAGATGATCTATATAGTATGTATTATTCAGATTATCTTCTGGAGTTTCAAAACAACTCATCATTTAGTCTCACCCAAACAGCATCAACAGCAGTTGTGGGCAGGTCCTCAATTCCACAGAAGGAACAGAAGTCATCCTTTGAAACTGAAAAAATAACAGGTGTATTACTGTTCAATTTACAGGAAGCGATCCATATATTCATTTCATATTTTTGGCTAATACCTGATCCTTTGAGAATTTCTTCTGCCATGTCTCTTCGTAGATTTTGAAGAGATTGTTTTGATGAGTTGATGTGAAACGTCTGTGGTATTTTCGGAAATTCCTTCACTGTCATCTTGGCCATCTGGACAGATGGTAAAATAACATGACGTTATGACGTGTTTTTGAATTTCCCTTTAAAATAAAATGCTTTATTATTAATGAACACAACATGTTGCATTGAATCACCTGCATGACAAAGGCTCCACAACTGGTGGCATCTTTCTGGAAGGTGTGGGTTATCTTTCCTGGCTGCCATTTAATGTTAACCCAGTCCTCTTTTCCCAGTCTGTTCCGGCGCATCTTGAAATACTCTCTATAGAACAATCGGAACATTTTTTAAATGTGCGCTTACTCTTGCCTTTACCAAATGTGCGTTTAACCAATGTATTTTCCTGTAATATATTTTATATTACCCAAATTTGTAACCAGCCTTTCTGGAGTCCTCAACTTCATTTGACCCTTGCAGAGGATCAACCACATAAATGTGGTTTGAAAGGGCATGGAGGTACTGTTTTAAAAAGTAGCATACCGTATAATTAAACCAAACCTTTTTCAATCAGCTTTTCTTCAAAAATGAAAACCACAGTTAACTAATAGATTCACAAAAGCTATTAAAAGTAATACTAAAATAATAACTACCCATTTTAAATGGGTATATTTAAGACTTAAAAGTATTGAAATAATTAAAGATGTCAGATCAGATGAAGAAAGTTGCACAATTTGGAGTCAGAAGACTCAAATCTTTAGTGGAGCAGTAGCGACCACCAATGAGAAATGGTTGAATGAGTACTTATTTTGGACTACATTTTATATTGTTTCCCTATGATATAGATGAAGAACATGAAGACATTAAAACTAAAAGAAGCATTTTTAAACCAATCCTGAGGCAAAGATGCATTTACAAAATGGGGCTGCATGAGATACACATTTTAGTCTTAACTCTGTCACAGTATATGAGTAATGTATTACAATATTTTTTAATAGCAATGTATATTTAGTTGTATGCATTTGAATAAATGTAATCATACATCTTCAAAGTAATATTTGATTAACTTGAAATGTGCAAACCCTGAGCAAAACATGCTGTAAAAGCAGCTACAGTATTACTACACGAGTAGCTGTATACTCACCACAAACTTCCAGTGCACATTTCTTATATTGACAAATATAGGCAGCTGATCTTTAGAGGGGAAATAAAAAGTAAAGTATATTATCGTGTACATCATCTGCACCTGAAGATGTTTTCACGATTCGGCTTCATTTCTAGTCCTAAATCCTAGTCCTAATTTATTGCACTAAGAAGTACTTGCACTAATGTTCAACTCATGTTTCTTGTTGATTGTGTTTTTTATATGTATTACTTACTTTTATACCCTTGTTTAGCTAGAACTTTCTTAAGTTGTTTATATATATATATGTTGTTTTTGTTCACGCTGTGGGACTGTAAGAAACGGCATTTCAATGTTTCTGTATAACACGTGGAAAATTTGACACTAAAGTTGACTTTAACTTCAACTTTGGCTAAATCTGTAATATTTAGTTTTGTTCACAAAAATATTTATACAAATGTATCGGTGGAGTATAACAAACAGGAGACTATACCGATTGTAAGTCGCTTTGGATGAAAACGTCAGCTAAATGTAATATTAATGTGTAGTGAGTTTGGTAGTAATAAACTGTATAATAGTAACATTATTGAAGATGATGCCATATTTATTGATGATTTTACATTATAAATATTCACCAAAATTATTCAAAACCATTATTCTTCCAAACTCTCTGCTGTAGTATGACCACCAGGAGACTATTGATGTGTGTAGTGAGTTTGGTAGAAATATACTGTACAATAGTGAAGTGATTGAATATTATTGTATTCTCTTTTTTCGGAGTTGCACTTTGCAGACGGTCCCTGAGCACTCGTTTCTTCTCCGGCTGCGGATAGAGACCAATGTAATGTGTCCAGTTTGGAGGACAGAATGTATTGGCTTTTTTTTATCAAAATGTGATTGTAGTTCGTTGTCAACCTTACCACGGTACTTAGGAGACGTAATTTGTGTTTGAACAACGTCTTGTTCATGAGTTATTGATCCGTGAAATCCGAATCTGCCAATATCGTTCTAACTTTACTCAACTGCAGAAGCCCCGCTCCCTGGGTCGGGGTGGTGGGCTGGCTGTTATCCACAGAGCAGAAATCCCGATAAAATAACTCCCTGTTGTAAATACAACCTCATTTGAGTGTATTGCCTTTTCTTTGGCCGGCTCATCACAGCTACAGGTTGTCCTCATATACCGCCCCCCAAAGCCTCTGCCATCTTCATGTCTGAGTTCGCTGAGCTGCTCACCTCTGTCTGCTCCAGATCTCCATCCACACTACTGCTTGGTGACTTTAACATCCATGTCGCGACTCCAGTACATGCACCTTTGCCTCCAAATTTCTCTCACTACTCGACTGCTTCAACATCACACAGCATGTCCAAGGTCCCACCCACACCAAAGGTCACACGCTGGACCTAGTGTGCTCTATAGGCACCCCTCCCTCCCATCTCCAGTGCCTGGACCTAGCTGTTGCGGACCACCAAGGCAAGGCAAGGCAAGGCAATTTTATTTATATAGCACTTTTCAGCACGTGGCGATTCAAAGTGCTTTAGACATTAAAAGCAAAAGACATTTAAGAACAAATACAATGCCATACTATTTACTGTTCCTGTCCTCCTGCCCACTCAGCGTGCAAAACGCACCATCACATTCAGGAACACCAACACTCTCGTAGTAAAAACAAAACTAGTGGAAGGGGAAATGCTCCCAGGGGAAGCTGATCCACCTTCAGACGCGGGTACAGCTCGTTCCCTCTCCTCTCTCTGTGAGCCGCGGTCTGTGTGAACGCCACTCCGCAGTTTAATGCAGGGCCGTAGCTGCGTTTTTAACGGGCCTAAAATGATATATAAAATGATTCACTTTTAATGAATGAACTGCTTGTTTCGTTGATTGAGAATCTTGTGGACATAGTGTAGGTTTGTTTCTACAAGTACAGTTTTAGGGACACAAAAGCTAGGGGGGCAGCTGGGGGGACAAGGCTCTACAGTGTGGGGGCAAGGGGGGGCAGCTGCACCCCCCTTGCCCCCCCCCCGTAGATCCGCCCCTGATAGTAGGTAATTATATCTAAAACCACAAGACGTTAATTACCTGTACTCGGTGCGCCATATTGTCTGTTCTCTCTGTAAACCTCCAAGTCTCTTTAAATATCCTTGCGTCAGCGTCTCACGTTTTGGGCGCGCTCTCTTCTGACCATATTTGGAAGTACAACTTCCTACAACTTCCTACAGGTTCAACCTCCACCGTCTTAATGTGGCTGCAACAATAAAGACGTTAACGTTTATTTACTGGAGTTTTTTTCAACGTGAGTCTTATTTTTGTAGCTCTAACTTCCTGTTGCTTCTGTTTTCAAACCCTTTAGAAAATAGGATCATACGTTGTTTATTGCAGAAGATTTTAATCGGAAACCTTTTATACAATAAAATGAAGCTGCTAATATTTAATCATTAAAAAATAGTTTGTCATTTTTCAAGTGTCTTAAATGTGAGGAAATATTATTATGATTATTTTCAAATCAAAGGACTTATTCTGATTTATTTTCAAAGTGTGACAAACTTTATTAAATATTTTTTTAAAGCTTTAAATCTTTAGTTAAAACACTTTTTTAAAATAAAATTCCAAAATGTAGAAATAAAATGTGAAAGGATGACTGAGAATAAAGTCAGCCGTCTCCAGACTGACTGAAAGTTATTATAATATCATCTTTATAAAATCATTTATTAAGTTTAAGGTATTTTACAATCAAGAAATGGAGCTTAAATTTAAAATAAACTTCTATTAATTATTTAAAAAAAAGTAAATGATTAAATATGTATTAAACACGCGTGCGTGTGTGCGTGCGAATCTTTTGAAGAAGCTTACTTTGTTATGAAATCATGTTTTTAATAATAATGAATTTATTCACAGAGGCAGTTTGAACAGTGTTACAAGTTGAATCACATATCAAATTTACATTACTGCATTTAAATCATCCTCTTTTATCTCAGTAAGCGCAAAAAAAAGTAATTAAACCGACTGGCAGGAAGTAAACCCTAAAGGGAACAGCAGAAGAAGACAGACAGGGAGTAAACAGGTACACGGTATGAACAGACTTGGACAGTTAGAGAATGTGTTTTTATAACATGTGTCTCCCCCTGATGTCAATTGGTTTGCATTCAAAGTATATGTTCATATATGTTTCTGTATAAAATAAATGAAAGAAAGGGTGGCTTTAGGGTCTGCGCTGCTGGCTGACAGCGGTCAGACGGCCACATCACCTGACTAGGCAACATACAAAACTAGCAGGGGCTAGTTGAGCTGTTTGTAAAGATGCGGGTCCAGCTCACGGAGAGCTTTGATCAAATCACTGCTGGGTTTAACTCCTTTTTTTCGCACCACGTCCACCACCTCTCGTGCTCCCTCATTTCGGGATTTGGTTCTGGCTGACTCCATTTCAGATTCACTGATCACTCCAGACCCAAGGAGTTTATCCAGAAGGTCGTTCAGGATAGGTAGGGACACTCTTTTAATGAACTCTGCCCGAACTGAGAGCAGCCACTCGTCTGCTGGGTCGCTGCTCTCTGCTGGGACTCTGCTCTCTGCTGGGACATTTCTCTGGGATAATTCCTTCCTTGGAACTGGAAGACAAACAGGGAAAATACTTTTGTTAACCAACAATCACATTTAACAGATCTCTTAAAAATTAAAGTAACTCAGCATTCCCAGAGGTGTATTTTTGTTCACTTAAAGTTATAATATGTAACATTTCCTCATTAAAATGTATAAAAACTCCTACACCTATATTATTCATGTTTTGTTGAGTTGTGTACAAACATTATCTCAAATGGTTCAAAGAGACGTGTCATTGTAATCAAGGTAACAGTATGTTCACCAAGGTCTCCTGTAATGGCGGCGTATCCACTTAACCATGAGAAGCTGAAGACTACAACTCCCATGATGCCACGCTGTTTCACCACCACACTAGTTTTTACTATAGTTTAGGAATATTACAGGTTGTGTGTTTAATGTCGTAATGATGCGCTGCCATGGAGCCTTAATAGAGAATGCTATGAGATGGAGCTTTAGAGTTATCCAGTCTATCACTGGGTCTGAGCCAGAGTCCTGCATCGGGTCGGGTACCTGACGGGTGACCGGCAAAAAAAGTGATTTGCGGCCGCTGGTGGTATTTTTTCAAACATTGTTTTCCGGGTTCGGTTCTGGGTAAAACAAAGAAGATGCGGGTCGGATCGCGGGTGTTGCATAATAAATATATTAAAATAATAATAATTGAATTAAATGTTTAAATCCTCAGACCTACCCCCGCGGGACCGCGCATAATCTGCACCGCATCAACCTGAACCGCATCAATCTGCTGCTGAGCGCACCACATTGGAAAACTGCGGTCAAGCCAGCCTCCACTTGGGAAAACGCAGTCAAGCCAGCCCGCACCTGATATTGCGGCGCACGAATATCCTATGCATTACGGTAGAGTCCTGGAAAAACTGCCTTCAAAATAAAAGCGCTTACTCGGTCAATAACAAAAACACCTAAAAAACATACCAAACATATTAAATTAAGAAATATGTACTATATAATGTGATCAATAATTATTTAAAACAAACTACGTATAACTACCACATTATAAATGAGTGAATGTAAAACTTAAGGAGTTTCAAAATAAAAGACCTTTGAAGTCTCATATATGAGCTATCATGCCTCTGTTTTTAGATAAGAATAAAACAAAAACTCTCCAGTATCAAAGACTCATTTCACTCCAGGGTGATAGCAGCACACCCCTTCTAGTCACTCAGAGAAAATCAGGACATTCTGATGTAGAGTTTCAAAATAAAAGACATTTGAAGTCTCTATTGTATGAGCTATCATGCCTCTGTTTTTAGATAAGAATAAAACAAAAACTCTCTGGAGTTTCAAAATAAAAGGGATGATAGCTCATATATATGAGACTTCAAAGGTCTTTTATTCTGAAACTCTACATCAGAATGTCCTGATCTTTTCTGAGTGACTAGATGGGGTGTCCTGCTATCACCCTGGAGTGAAATAAGTATTTGATACTGGAGAGTTTTTGTTTTAGTCTTATCTAAAAACAGAGGCATGATAGCTCATATATGAGACTTCAAAGGTCTTTTATTTTGAAACTCCTTAAGTTTTACATTCACTCATTTATAATGTGGTAGTTATACGTAGTTTTTTTAAAATAATTATTGATCACATTATATAGTACATAATTCTTAATTTAATATGTTTGGTATGTTATTTAGGTGTATTTGTTATTGACCGAGTAAGCGCTTTTAATTTGAAGGCAGTTTTTTCAGGACTCTGTCGTAATGCATCGGATATTCGCGCACCGCAATATCACGTGCGGGCTGGCTTGACTAGGTTTTCCCAAGTGGAGGCTGGCTTGACCGCAGTATTGGAAATGGCTGAGGTGAAGCTCTCGGAGAATACAGCATTGTCAATAACTCTTCCTCAAGAGCGAAATCCAACGTCTGGGAGGCTTTTGGTGTCGTCCTAGATGGAGAAAATAACCAACATCCCAGGCTTTTTGAGCCAAATACGCAACTGCGTCTGTTAATAATTGCATGTTTTCACTGCTCATAGGATATGCGCAGGGGCGTCTTAGTGGGGGGACAAGTGGGACTGACTACCAAGGGCCCAGATGGGGGGAGGGCCCTTGAAAGGCATGGAATTAAAAGTTTGGTTTTATTTCAGTTTTTTTTTAGCAGATAGTGTCATAACTAAAATGAATTCATATTCATGTGTTCATACTGGAAAGTTGATTTACCTCAAAAAAACATTATAAGATTTACGGACGTCTCTTTCCCGATGTAATTAAATGAGAATTTGCTTCAGCGCTTGGCGAACTTCCTGAGTGGCTTGCTCTAAAGGTAGATAATTCAAAGAAGAAGTAGAGGGTCAGCTAAGGATTTTGCTAACAAGAAGACCTGTCAGTGTCATTTACTGGGGAATGAACTCCAAGAGAGTGACGAGTCCTAAAACCAGGAAGTGAGTTAGCATTTGACCAATACTGGTTCCCTCGTCTCAGAGCCAATGGGATCTCTCCATAGGATTTAGGAAAATATCTGTAAATAAGGTCTGTGGTTGAGACACATTGAAGAGACGGATCACGTTTTGTTCTAGGACATTAAATCCATCAGCAGTGACCCCACTGGTGATTTCTGAAGAGTTGACGTGTCTGAGAAACGATGGTTGTTACCAAGTGGCTGAATAGGACTACAGAAGTCGTGGAGGCCGTTGTACGTCATTACGCCGAACACGTAAACACTCCTCTAAGTTTGTTTGCCCTGTTCTGCTTGAAAGCAAGTACCTGCCTCCTGCAGACTGTTCAAACAAACGCTTCAACTCGTACCATTTAGAATCTGTATGTCTGAATATGGATCTGAAGTTGGCGTGACGTTGAAGTCGTGCTGCTGGACTCGCCTGTAGTTCCTTGGTAGCATAACGTTAGCATTTTGCTTCTGGCCATTAGATTCATGATTCGAACATTATAAAATTATCCGACTGAACAAAACGAAGTTAGACATTCTCCATATTTGTTCAATAACTGCAAGATCAATCATATTATCCAAAGCAGAAATTGTAAAGATTTCTCAGCTTTCTAAAGTTTTAATTATTGAGCTTTTTGGCATATATGCTTTCAGATTTGTTGTGTGTTATTGATTATGCAAATAAACATGACTTGTGAAGTCTTGTTCAGTTGTCTGTTATTATGCAGTATAGTAAGCACTCTCTCAAGGTAGTGGTTACAAAACTAACAAGGTGTTTTTTTTGTTTTGTCTTATACCGTGGGAATGATAAATACTTAAATAAGCATGATACTCAAGCAAACCTCATTTAACCACAGTAAAGTAATTGTAAACTACAGTATGTTGAGGAAAGAGGGTTGAAATGTGCACAGATTGTTATTACTTCTATTATGACTATTTAGACTTTAGTTCTACTTTAGTTCATAACCGCTTCAGATTCATGTGTACTGTTGTTGGCTCAGTCCTTTGTAAATACATTTTAAAAGGTGCATTAGAGACATGGATCAAGAGAGGGAGGGGGCCCACAGAGATAGCTTATGTATGGGGCCCGGAGTTTTGTGCTACGCCCCTGGATATGCGGGTTCGGGTCGGTTTGCGCCGTAAGAAGAGAGCCGTTCAAATTCTCTAGATCAGCGGTTCCCAACCTTTTTCAACTCAGGCCCACTTAAGAATCCAAAATGTTTTCGCGGCCCACATTCAACCATAAACAATACGGAGGATAAATAAAGTTCTGATTGGTCGATTCAGAACATGTGACACGTTGTAAATCCAGTAGAACAGGCCGTTGCTAAGGACTGTAATGACCGTTGCTAAGGAGGATCAAGAAAGAGAAAGGAAAAGAGGTTCAAATTGAAAAAAATCTTAATAATGAAAATGTTTCCACACAAATCATAATGTTTTGCTAATTATTTGGCGGCAAATATTGAATTTACATTTACTCCCTTAAATATTTTATTTGGGCTTTTAGATGAAGACCGCACACAGTTAATAAATACAACTATTCTTCTGGCTAAAATACATATTTTTAAAAGTCAATAAAGGAGTAATCTTAATTTAAGGTGTTTGAAGAGTAGATTAAAAATACCATTTATTTTGGAAAAAATGATTGCCACAAAAAATCAAAGGCTCAACACGCCATGAAATGTGAAATAATGAGCTCTAACGAAGAGTGGGATTAAAGGAACTATAAATATGCCATGTTTTGTTTTTGGTGGTTTTTGGTTGTCAACCTTTTTTTGTTTGTGAAATGTTGAAGTGATCCTACTGACTGTATCTTTATTTCTTCTGTTTTTGTTTTTGTCTGAGATGGGAATGTCATCTCCTATATGTTATTGTTATGTCCATGTTTGTGTCTTTAGCTTGTACAACATTTAAAATAAAAAAATAAAAAAATTAAATTAAATCATTTGGCGGCCCACTTGCAATGCCTTCGCGGACCACTATGGGGCCGTGGCCCACAGGCTGGGAAGCGCTGCTCTAGATGATAGGAAAGGAGGTTTGATGGATGCAGATTAGAGACCAGAGGCCTGTACTACGAAGCCGGATTTTCTCTTAGCCGGCTAACTTCAGGGAAAACTCGGGCTTTCCGGTCCTACGACGCTGGTTCTCTTTTTAGCGGGCTAGATCTCCATGGTAACTTATGCTGAGCGGCTAGCCTCCTTGGGAGGCGGTTAGGTTGCAGGCTAAGAGATCAACTCAGTGAAAGCACCGCCTGCTGACCAATCAGAGCTCCGTGTGCGGAGTTTAAAGCTATCAAGTCATATTACAGGATAGAGGAAATACAGAAAAACTGCCGTTGCAGGAAAGACGGCCGGCAAAAATCAACTGACTGTGTGAACGTGAAAATGAATAGAATATCCCCTCCCATCTTCAGAGCAATCTGACTATTATAACATTAGCGTTAAGAAAGCTTACTTAAATATCTGCCACGACATAAGTAACCGGATCAGAGTAACATTAAGTACAGTCCGCGGCACTGTGAGTGCAGACGTCGATGTGTCCCATTATCATTCATATCATATCACATCATAATGTATCATATATTTCCTTATCTGAGTCAGCTGAGCCGTATCTGGCCGTGCGACACTCACAGTGTCACATACTGTATTTTAAGCAACACATTAAGTTGACGAAACACTCGAGTCAAATGTAATTAAAGTCAGATCGTGTCTTATACGGGGCAGTGATTTCATAAACCTTAATTAAGTTAATGTACGCATTCAAATGCTTTTTCTTTTACCAGCTGTATTCACCTTGCAGGTGCAGCTATGTGGCTTTTATCCTGGATAAAGTGTTTAAGTCATGGATGTTTAAAGTTTAACTTCTTCATATTTGACTAATATTAAAGTTCACTTTTCATACAGGAAGTATGACGCTGCGCTGTCAGTACGCTTGTCCATGTTTGTGATTGGTCAAATGTTGCTAGCCCCGCCCCTTAAATGTGAACGCGCACTCAGAGAAACCATGGCTTGAGTTAACGAGTTGATAACCAGCGTCGTAGGACCGCTTAGCGAGAGCGGGTATGTTTTGGATTAGGCCAACCGGCTAACTCAAACATATCCAGGTTATGTTGAACCGGCTTCGTAGTACAGGCCTCTGTTCAACCAGTTATCCAACAACAGTGTACATTGTTCTAGATGTACTATAAACTGCATGGGTTTGCCTTGAGCCTTTCATCATTTTGACTCTGATGAAGAAAGAGTAGTGTCAAAACTAAACTGAAACTGTTTTCATTATCATAAGAGACAAAGAACACAGTCTGTGCTAAATGTATCCTAAGTTTAACACGATTAAATGACGATGTGTTTAACTGCTCTATTAAATAGTTTTGGGGCTACATTTAAAGCCACAAAATCTATATTTAAATATATCAAGATGTTTTCACAGCAGAAATGTTGACATGCTGCCACAGTCAGAAAAACACAGTGCACATGCCTACAGTTTTTTAACCCAAGGTCATTTTTGAATACATGAAAGGATGTGTGTTTGTTAGGGTAAAACAGGAAATCAACTCACTGTTACTGGATCCAGGTTCTGAGTATTGAACACCTGTAGCTGCCACTGAAATAACAAAGAAAACAACGTTAGAAAGTAATATGATGGACTTACAGTTTGACAGGTTTCCTGAGGTTTGTCATGTTTTCTTTATTTCAGAGCTTGGGTTTGAGCACGAGAGTACTCATGATTTAACTCACTTTTAATGTTTATCATGTGAGACAAAGTCCACAGTTCTCCTTTAGTGCTAAATTGTACGTTTAACAATGTTTAGTTAATGCGTGTTTAACTCGTATATTACATTGTTATGAAAGCACAAGGGAGGGTTCAAAGGTCTGCATATGAATGCATGCAAAGAGCTTTCCTTTTTAACCACAGATATTTGGATTACATAAAAGGACCTTATTTATTTTATTTTTTTGATACATTTTTTCTTATTAAGTTACACTGTATAACTAAATAAGGATATACACTGACATGACTCTAGACTAGAGGAAGTCGGGCGGGTCCCTGCCCACTATAGAAAGGCGGTTACATTTCCTGAACTGTGTAGAAATATAAGAATAAAGGCTATTTCAAGTAAACCCTCATCGATTAAACGTTGTTATTTGTCGCTGATTAATCTGCAAGCAGACATTTAGGACTCAATGTTCTTCAGTCCAAACAGTTATATTCTCATTCTGCATCAAACCATGAAGTACTCACACAGTTCGTCTGCTTCCTTTTTGCATTTAATCTCGTTCAATAACTCCGCAGCCACTTCGACAGCTTTTTCATTGAAAGTGGAAAGCAGAACCTCTCTGATCTCAGAGCGGCTTTTTCCCTCCACCATGTCGAGTGTGACCTGCGGCTCCCCTTTGCGGTGCACAAGCTCGTCGCAGAAATCGGCAAAGTTGTCCTTTGTCAGGGTAGACAACATGTGTTTTACAGCCTTTCGTTTGTCCATTTTTCACCAACAGATGTGGGACTGCCGTGACTTTTTCTCCCTGAGCAGAAGCAGAGGACACAGAGTTTGCTTCCCTTTTCTCTTGAACCGACTGCTGCCGCGCTCGAGAGGAAGCAGGGCGCCCCTCCCTACAGCACGTGAACCAACATGTCTGAATACTTGTCCCAGAACTGCACCTAAACGTCAGTGTTTATTTCACCATGAATAGAGAGCCTGAATCCGTTTGTATTTTTGCAACAGACTGTAAAACATTATACATGCCAACGTAGTGGTTACGGAAATGAGCATGCACAGTATAGGTTTTTTATTCGTATTCACATTTTTTTGAGACACGATTTACATTTATTTGTCAGTGTTGCCATAGTGACTTGCATCTCATTTTGTCATACCTTGTCGTTTGCAATTGCCTATTTTTTCAAGTGCTGATTGTAAAAACAAGAATAAAGACAACTTAGCCTAAATAGATTCTCGCTATCGATAAGCCTTAGTAATCTAATGATACACCCCTACTGAGTAACTGCACTTATATTTCAATGCTTATGGTTTAGAAAGGGACAATAGACAACCCTCAGTGGACAAAGCCAAAGGTCGGTCTGCCTGCCAGGAGAGCAGCCTACTGAAAGATATCTTATCTCTTGTAAAGCTTTTAGTGCCTACAGCCAAGGCTATATGATTGGGATAGTTACTTGGTGTTAGTATTACCGAATGCATGTGAAGGCAGCACTTTATGTAACATCTATAAAATATCAACTCATTGACACACGGCTGGGTCATAAGGCACTTTCACACCGGAGTGCTTTTCCCCCCGAACTAGGCCGATAGGGGGGGGGGATTCGGTTTCACACCAAAAAGATCTGGAACTTGTCCCTAGTTCGTGCCAACCTTTTCACCTCCAGATAGTCCCTGCTAGAGAGGTGCTACTTTCTTGGGGAGGAAAAGGTTCGTGGGTGTGTCGGCCACACTAACAATTTCTGATTGGCTGGGCGAATTGCAAACCACGCCCCGTAAAACTCTGAAAGGTTTTGTGAAGCCGCCATTTTATTTGCCTGTATTAGCATTAGCCCAGCGCACCAACGGAGAGAGACTAACTTATGGCAACACAAAATAAAACATGGGAGCGGTGGAGATGAGGAGGTGTCGGCGTTCTGGCGATTTACTCAGGAGACGCGACCCAGCAGCTTCATTTGACAGAAGCATTTTGATGGGGGATTAATCGCCGCAGCGAGCGTCACCTGTCACTCTGATCCACGGACCCCCCCCCCTCACACACGCACGCACGCACGCACGCACGCACGCACGCACGCACGCACGCACGCCTACATGAAGCTTTCGTGTTAGAATGGCAGGAATAGCCATTCAGAGTTTTGTTTAAAGAGCATTTTCTGTATCATGCAGGCGGCTTTTTAGGGATTTGTTCATGTTGAGGTGCATACATGTGTCAGGGCCTCATACACCTACAGTATATAAAGACACCTTCATTTACATGGAGACCTGCTTGTTTTATTCAATTGATGTTGCGAACGTGTGGAAGATGAGGAAATAGAGAGACAATACAGATCATTATCAACAATGGCTTTGATTTCATTAAAAACTTGAATGCGACAAGGTAAACAGTTGAATGTTCCACATAATTCACTTCTTTGAGCTGTATGTACACATTAACCCTCATCATCAAAGCCAAAATGAGGACATTCTGGACGATTATTAAAAATAGATTGTTGAAGTAGGCTACCTGGTTTGGTAAGTGATCAGCCCCTTGTCAAACTGAACTCTGAAGCATGAACCCAAACGCAAAACTCGACACAGAAGGGTGTTTTCAAAATAAGGTCCTTTACTGGGTTTGGCACAGTATACAAGGTTTCAAACAAAAGATCACTCGATAGAGAAAAAAAACGTCACTTAAGGTGTGGAAAAAACAAAAACACTCACTAGAGGAAAAGGCACTGGGCAAATCAATGATCCTGGCTTGGCTCCAGATGCTCGTAGTCTACGTGACATAAGAAGACGAACTGGCACAAGACAAAGGGAGACTAGGACAATATATACACGAGGTGAGGGGGCACAGGTGGACACAATCAGGACCGGGTAGACAATCACAGACACGAGTGACACACGGGGGCGGGGCGCACAGAGAACTCAAAAGATAGGGAGAGTTACTTTTCCAAATTAACCAGGAAGACACGAAACAACACAAAGACAGGACAAAACAAACTTAAATAATCTTCCGAGACATGACAGTACCCCCTAGTGATGGCAGTTTGACACTGAAGCTTCGATACGTGCTTCAAACCCTGGACTTCCTATTCAATAGAAGCACTGCTTCGAAGCTTGGTTCAAATCACGTGACATATGACGTCCGAAGCAGCAACTGCTTCATTGCCTGAAAGAATCACTTGACTGGTTCGCCAACCCGGTATCACGGCAAGACGTGGAGAAATACCCGGAAGTGCCAAGCAAATGCTATACCAAGACTATTGGTCGGTTTTTATTGTCAAAATTAGATGTTTTCAATACATTTTTTAATCGTCACACTCGATTTCGCCGATTTTCTTGTTGCCCTAGCTGGTCGACACCTCTTTGAGCAGAAACAAAGGCTACATTAATGTATTAAATCGATGTTAATCCATGTGTGTGGATGTGGAATTAACGGACGTGACGTTGTGCGATTGCGTTGCCAGGCAACAGCTTCGGTTCATGTTCATTTACAAACTCTTCAACTAGAACCGTAGTTATATTTAAAAACATTTTAGAAGGCCTCACAAAATACTTTAATGTAAATTAAAATGTAAATGTGAAGGAATGTGTGTATAACTAAATACAAACGTCATAAAAAATACCAGAAACAGACGTAAGCAAGGTCCTCAGCTCGGTGATTTGATGGTTTAGCCGCAATGCACGTTGGGAAATGGTGTTTATGCGATGTGAAATCCGAAAACATTTAAATAAAATAAAATAATACTTTATTCCGAGTGTGCTTGCTTTTCTCTTTGGAGGTCATCACATAACGGCATTGTAATACACGGTTCGGCTGCATTAAATATGACATATCTGCCGTAGTTCTGTATTTATAGAGCCCTGATGAGAAGACTTCTAGACAAACAGGAACTGCCGCCAAAACTGAAAACGTGACGTGGATCATAAATATATCAGCAATTAAACAACATCTTACATTTATTTTCACACAATACGTCTCCTTGCAGTATCAATAATAATTCGGCTGACTTTTATATTTGATCCAATTGGTAGATAGGCTGTATTTACGCCATAACGGTGCACAGCTGATAGAAAGGCACATCTACTGGTTAAAGCACGTTATTGCATTTTATTATTTTATTATTTTTCACAAAATGAAACCATCAATAGCAGAAACAGAATTAACTGTCATTAGTAAACCACTCAAATAAAAAGATCATAAGTGGTTTTGTTTTATATATATTTTAAGGATAATAATAGCAATGTAACACTGTCTATGACACTTACTGTATAACACTGATTTGAAAAACATACAGAAAAAACTAATTCACTGCCCTTAATAAAGTATTTAAATATACATTTCAGGTGTTCTGTTTTGTTTAGATCATTAACATCTGGAGCTCTTTTAATGTCCTTTTTGATTATTGTTACACCAGGTCTTGTCAAAACCTTTATTCCATATTCAATATCCATTACTAAACAAAACAGCAATTCTACTCCACTACAATTCAGAGGTTAACCTGGTATTTTTACTCCACTACATTTATTTTAGTTACTTTGCAGATTCTGATTAATGATGTGAAATATAAACAACCCTTAAATCAGGCTTTAGTTACACCTGAGTAAAATTCAGGGAAAGGTGATTGTCAAGTGCCAACAATCAGGAGAGATATTTGATAGCTGCTGCTTGAGAAGACTAAACATTTATCTGCAGATCCCTATAAAGTATATTCATTACTCGTTATTCTCTACTAATAGTTCATTAAAGACTGTATATAATGGCTATTTTGCATATCCCTTTCAAGATTTCAAGATTTTCTAAGGATCATTGACATATCATATACACAACTAATTCAATAACGTGCTTTAACCACTAGGCGGTGCACACAAGGTACACACAGCCATAATAACTTTGTATTATTAGTGTAGGACACTTGTGTATGTATAACATCTGAAGATGTGTAGTTTTATTCATGTTTTCACATAATTGTACAGGATTACTATATATATTACTATATTATTTCACATGTTTTACTTCTAATATCTGATTTGTAAAACATCACAGACAGAAAGGTATATCCGTCATTTAACAGTAAGCTATTGAAATTGTGATTCCATAGATGTGTCTCCCATCACCCAAATCCCCTGACTATTCTCTCAACTCAGTATTTACATTCTTATATTCAAAGAAAATCAGTAATATCTTTAAAAACGACAAGTCCTTTTATATCAGCTGTGCACCGTTATGGTGTAAATATAACCTATCTACCAATTGGATCAAATATAAAAGTCAGCCGAATTAGTATTGATACTGCAAGGAGACGTATTGTGTGAAGAGAAATGTAAGATGTTGTTTAATTGCTGATATATTTATGATCCACGTCACGTTTTCAGTGCTTCCTGTTTGTCAGACTTGTTATACAGTCTATGATCCACACACATGGATTAACATGGATTTAATACATTAATGTAGCCTTTGTTTCTGCTAAAAGAGGTGTCGACCAGCTGGGGCAACAAGAAAATCGGCGAAATCGAGTGTGACGATTAAAAAATAAATTAAAAACATCTCATTTTGACAATAAAAATCGACCAATAGGCGCGGTAGACCATTTGCTTGGCACTTCCGGGTATTTCTCACTGGTTGGGCCATGTTAACAATACCGTGTAACTGTCACGTTTGAAGAGACGAAACCGTGATATATTCACGTCTCCCAGCGTGGTAGATCGTCACATGTTCACGTCTTGCCGTGATACCGGGTTGGGTTCGCGGTCCAATCAGGTGATTCAATGCACTGCCTCGTCTCGATTCTGACAGGTGACAGGTTGAAACAGTTTCGAATTTGAGCGCTTCAACACTTTATAACCGCTCTAAACAATGCGCAATGTGTGGGTTGTTGTCGTAGTTTGCGTTGTTGCCGTTGAGTTGTTGTTGGTATTGCATTTGTATTGGATCATTATAGAGCAAGCCAGGAAGAAAGATAGGTCGTTCTGGCTCGGGAAACACTTTGAAATGTGGAGAAGTTGTGAACAAAAAGACAATTATGAGTATTAAAAAAAAAGTCGAACAGTTGAAAGAATAGATAGCCCAGTGGATAGAGCCGGCGGCCCGCATGCAGCGACGTCCTCCGCGCAACTGGTTCAAATCCTGGAATGGATGAACCTTTAATCATTGCCCGCTTTTCAACTTGAATACTATAACTGATAAAAGGCCCTCTCCGGCCAAAACAATGCCTTTAGAAAAATACAAAATAAAAGAATAATGTAGGCTACCTTAAGATCTTTGAGTGTTCCACATTCCACTAACCCTAACCCACACACACACACACACACACACACACACACACACACACACACACACACACACACACACACACACACACACACACACACACACACACACACACACACACACACACACACACACACAGCAACGCAAAGCAGGAGTTCAGGTTTGACAAGTAAACACTGACCTCATGTAAACTCCAGCTGAGCTTTACACAACTCCAACAGGTGATCAGTCACATGACTAAAAACAGCTGTGTGTTGCATGGCTTTGATCTCCAGTGTTTATCATTGGTCCTTTAGTTGTTTTAAGGGGTCTTGAGAGGGGGGGGCTCAGACAGGACTCACCTGGAGAGGGGGGGGCTAAGGTAGGACTCACGCTTTATTTAATTTACAGATTAACATTTTCAATATTGTCTTAAAAAAAGAAACCACGTTGTTCTGTTTTTTATCGTTGTGTAAAAAATGTAATAAATTGGTTAAATGTGAGAAATGTTTAATTACGTCTGAGGAATAAGAAACAAAGAAATGTGTCTATTTTTAAAAGTATTTGATAAAACAATGAAAACTGATTCTGATGATTGATGTGCAGACTCAGAATCCCTTTATGTGTCCAGTTATGATGTACGGTAAGTGTATTATGCAGATGAAGCACAAACTGTAGACTCAGATATTATATTAAAAAGTATGCATTATTAATAATAAAGAAATAGACAACAGATAAGAGCAGCATGGTGGCAGTGCAAATAAAAAGAGTTGTTATTTTAAACCTTAATGACAGTTAATATTTAATTAAATATATATATTTAGTCTACTGTGAACCCAGACATGTTGAGGACCCCAAGGTTTTATGTTGGAAATGTTTAGCACAAGTTGCGTTAATTAGCATTAATTTGCGTATGGAGACAATAGTTAAAAAGTGGCTTTGCCGATTTGGACAATTTCGAGTGGCTTTTGAGGATGTTGAATCAATTTCTCACATTTTCAGTATCAAACTTGGCCAGAAAAATCTTCATATCTGTATCTGTAGTCCCTAGGGGCTGGTTTTAGTGAATTTTCGGTTGATTTTGAATTTTAGGGGACTCTGGATCATTTGGATTGGAAGAATCGGTTGAATTGGTAGAGGTAATCATTTTCATCTTGTGCTCTCTATATCCAAAGCCACTTATGTTAGGCAGCATCAGCCAATCAGAAGTCATTGATGATCCTGAGAATGGATTCAGCTTCCTCAATAACACCCAACACACTCCAAAACTGTTCAAATCACCCAAGACATGTTTGATCTATTGTCTGCAGAGGCTTAATAATGCTAATTAATGCAACTCATGTTAATTGTGTAAATGTCCCAACATCTGCAGGTTAGCATCCGGCAGTTTCTATGAGCTGGAGACCCTACTGTACATTTCTATCATAACACTTTGGGGTCCTCAACATTTCCTGGTTCACAACAGGACTCTATGAGCTGAAGACAGACGGTTATTGGACTGGACTTTTGTTAAAGGTCCCATGTCATGGCCATTTCTATCATAATTCCATTGTTGAGGTCTACTAGAATAGATTTAAATTGTGCAATGTTCCAAACTCACATTGGTTTCTCATACAGCATCTCTGTATAGTATGTGTATTCACTCTCTGTCCTAAACGGCTTGTTGGAGCTCCTGCCCCCCCCTCCCTGTGAGCCCAGTGTGCTCTGATTGGTCGGGACATTGCGAGGCTCGCTGCTCAGTGAGCTGGCTTACTGGTGTGGTTTCCGGGTCGGCGATACAGAGAGAACAAGCGAAACTCATCCTGAGCACACACAAACACTCACAGCTGAAGTAAAAACAATAAGTGTGGCTTGATATTGAGTAAGAAAAAGGTTTATAACGCTGTGAGAATGGGTCTGTGGAGAGCATTTCTCCACCATCCCAACTCGTCTATTACCAACCAGGGAGCTCTATGCAAGTCAATGGGACTCCCTGGGTGTTTCTCAATCTCGAGTAAAGCTGCTTCAGAGCCACTATTTCAAGCATACTACGTCATCGAGTGTCGCCGAAGGACTGTTCCAATGTCCAGCATACTTGGAAATCTACCGAGCCCGGCGTACTTCGTTTTGAGAAATTTCGAGGCTGCACATGTGTAGACTCCGCGGTCTTAAAATCCCCACAATGCTTTGCGCACGGACCAATTTCCCCAAATCTGTGGCGGAAGATGTAAGGCGGGGCCTCTCATATGACGCACACCTGCACACTTGCTCGCCTGTTCCACTCTTCGTTTTCCGAATGCCAGGAAGTATTCTTGCCTCGCTTCTGAAGCAAGATGCTCGGAAGACATGTGCTACCAAGCAAGCGTACTCGACATTGAGAAACACCCCCTGTTAGTTGAAAATGTACGCTCAAGGTCCCCCCACTGCGTTTGATAGTAATGCCAAGGGATCCTGGTGTGTGAGGAGCTCCGCGGATTGGTCCATTTTGGTGATGTCATGACGTCGTGAAACATTATATACAGATTATAATTAGTTGTACCTGGATCATTGTTAGTAAATGATGTGGAAAAAAGGGCGTTATTTATATTTAAAATCCTCATTGTCTGCAAATAAAAATGTAAAAAAGATTCTCATTTGATGTCAACATTATTATTATTATTTATATTATTAAGGCGCACTAATGTTTAGGAGTGAAATGAAAATGAAAACTGAACTTTTTGTCAATTTAATGATTTAATTTCTGTTTTGCAGTTATTTCGTTTTACCCAAAAAAGTACCAGCAGTCGTTGAAGATTAGAAATGTCTCTCTTGATAATTAATATTTAATGTTAGCAGCCGGACTTCCTCTCCGTTTTGTTGACACCAAAACACGCATTTGATTTATAAAGGTTTATTATTATGAAGCAAGAGAAGCCAAAGTTGTGCGTACGATAAAAGTTATCTCAATAAAACACAGTTAAGAAACTAAAAATGATTTCAGCAACTCTCCAATAGACGGGATATCAAATGATGAAATCAGACCTGGGTTAAAGATATTTAATAAAATCACTTTTATTTCCATTTTTTTGCCCCAAAAATCAGAAGAAGACATTTTTCTTATTGTATATTTAATTTTTGGACTCATGTGACTACTGATTTTTTCAAATAACTGTATTCTATTTAAGGATTACATATACTTTAATAAGAAAAATGGCTCTTTTACAAATATAGGTTTACTAAACAAAATGTTGGTGTTTTTACAAATGTTTCTAAAAGTCTTGATAAAAGTGAGATTTTTATTTACACACACACACACACACACACACACACACACACACACACACACACACACACACACACACACACACACACACACACACACACACACACACAGAGATCATCATCATCAGAAAGAGCAGAGGTCACTGACTAGAAGCAGCTTCCTGGAGACGTTCAGCGACTGACCTGTATTCATTGATCTGGCCTCATTGCTGTAATGTGTAATTCACGTGGATTTAACAGTACCGCATAGTTTAGCAAAGTGATCGATCTCCCAGCGAGCGCTGTCTGTGTAGTATTTTGTAACGTAACGTCCCAAACAGCGCCCGTCTGTTAAACGCTATCGATTCAAACGGCAGCGTTTTATTAATATTTTGTTTCAAACTCTCGTAGTAAAAACAAAACTAGTGGAAGGGGAAATGCTCCCAGGGGAAGCTGATCCACCTTCAGACGCGGGTACAGCTCGTTCCCTCTCCTCTCTCTGTGAGCCGCGGTCTGTGTGAACGCCGCTCCGCAGTTTAATGCAGGGCCGTAGCTGCGTTTTTAACGGGCCTAAAATGATATTTAAAATGATTCACTTTTAATTAATGAACTGCTTGTTTCGTTGATTGAGAATCTTGTGGACATAGTGTAGGTTTGTTTCTACAAGTACAGTTTTAGGGACACAAAAGCTAGGGGGGCAGCTGGGGGGACAAGGCTCTACAGTGGGGGGGCAAGGGGGGGCAGCTGCACCCCCGTAGATCCGCCCCTGATAGTAGGTAATTATATCTAAAACCACAAGACGTTAATTACCTGTACTCGCTGCGCCATATTGTCTGTTCTCTCTGTAAACCTCCAAGTCTCTTTAAATATCCTTGCGTCAGCGTCTCACGTTTTGGGCGCGCTCTCTTCTGACCATATTTGGAAGTACAACTTCCTACAACTTCCTACAGGTTCAACCTCCACCGTCTTGCTGCGGCTGCAACAATAAAGACGTTAACGTTTATTTACTGGAGTTTTTTTCAACGTGAGTCTTATTTTTGTAGCTCTAACTTCCTGTTGCTTCTGTTTTCAAACCCTTTAGAAAATAGGATCATACTGTAGTGATCACTGATTCATACACTGGGGTTACATAATTCAATCCAGGAACTACAGGTTGGGGGTATTGTTTCGCACGGACACATATCTTGACGGTACCTCCGGGGTACCTACTGTGTGTGTGTCTCTTGCACTTTCTCTTAGTCTTCTCGGCTCGACCCGACAGCATGTGTATTTCTGCTCCTCAATAAAGCCAGATTTGCACCTCCGATGCACCGCCTCCGTCTCCCTTCTCTCGGCACTACAATACGTTGTTTATTGCAGAAGATTTTAATCGGAAACCTTTTATACAATAAAATGAAGCTGCTAATATTTAATCATTAAAAAATAGTTTGTCATTTTTCAAGTGTCTTAAATGTGAGGAAATATTATTATGATTATTTTCAAATCAAAGGACTTATTCTGATTTATTTTCAAAGTGTGACAAACTTTATTAAATATTTTTTTAAAGCTTTAAATCTTTAGTTAAAACACTTTTTTTAAATAAAATTCCAAAATGTAGAAATAAAATGTGAAAGGATGACTGAGAATAAAGTCAGCCGTCTCCAGACTGACTGAAAGTTATTATAATATCATCTTTATAAAATAATTTATTAAGTTTAAGGTATTTTACAATAAAGAAATGGAGCTTAAAATTATACAAAATCTACACATTTAAAATAAACTTCTATTAATTATTTAAAAAAAGTAAATTATTAAATATGTAAATCAACAAACAAATAAACCGGGAAAACAAACTACTAAAAAATATGTTTAAGAGAAATGATAAAACTTCAGCGTTCTCCCGTGAATAAAACCATTTCATTTTTTAAATGCATATTTCATTTTGTGGGATCGTAATCATTCACACAATATTTAATATATAAAACTCAACTATTTTAGTGTCTTTGATGTACCTCTTTTTCTAGAAGCTTGTGTGTGTGTGCGTGTGTGTGTGTGTGTGTGTGTGTGTGTGTGTGTGTGTGCGTGTGTGTGTGCACATCTTTTGAAGAAGCTTACTTTGTTTTTAATTCATGTTTTTAATAATAATAAGCAGTTTGAACAGTGTTACAAGTTGAATCACATATAACATTACTGCTTTTAAATCCTCCTCTTTTATCTCAGTAAGCGCAAAAAAAAGTAATTAAACCGACAAACAGGAAGTAAACACTAAAGGGAACAGCAGAAGAAGACAGACAGGAAGTAAACACTAAAGGGAACAGCAGAAGAAGACAGACAGGAAGTAAACACTAAAGGGAACAGCAGAAGAAGACAGAGAGGAAGTAAACACTAAAGGGAACAGCAGAAGAAGACAGACAGGAAGTAAACACTAAAGGGAACAGCAGAAGAAGACAGACAGGAAGTAAAAAGGCACAGTATGGGCTCTGCAGTGTTTTAACAAAAAGACTTGGACAGTTAGAGAATGTGTTTTTATATGTGTCTCCCCCTGCGCTGCTACATCAGTAGAACTGACCAATCAGGTACCTGTAACAACTCAGTACCTGACACCCATCTCTAGTTACAGGTAGCAACATGCAAAACTAGCGGGGGCTTTCACACACACTCCACGAGGTTTAACTTCAGCTCAAGTTGAGCTCTTTGTAAATATACGGGTCTATCTCTCGGAGAGCATTGATCAGAACCCTGCAGGCTGCAGCTCCTTTTTGATGCACCGTGTCCACCACCTCTCGTGCTTTATCAAATTGGGGTTTCCCTCTGGCTGACGTCATTTCAGAATAAGTGATCACTTCCCGCTCAAGAAGTTTATCCAGAAGCTGTTCCAGAACAGCTTGAGACACTCTGTTAATGAACTCTGTCCGAACTAAGCGCAGCATCTGGTCTGCTGGGACTCTGCTCTCTGCTGAGACATTTCTCTGGGACAATTCCTTCCTTGGATCTGGAAGATAAACAGGGAAAATACTTTTATTGAATAACCAACAATCACATTAAACAGATCTCTTAACAATTAAAGTAACCCAACATTCCCAGAGGTGGATTTCTGTTCACTTGAAGTTATAATATGTAACATTTCCTCATTAAAATGTATAAAAACTCCTACACCGATGTTATTCATGTTTTGTTGAGTTGTGTACAAACATTATCTCAAATGGTTCAAAGAGACGTGTAATTGTAATCATGGTAACAGTACGTTCACCAAGGTCTCCTGTAATGGCGGTGTATCCACTTAACCATGAGAAGCTGAAGACTACAACTCCCATGATGCCATGCTGTTTCACCACCATACTAGTTTTTACTATAGTTTAGGAATATTACAGGTTGTGTGTTTAATGTCGTAATGATGCGCTGCCATGGAGCCTTAATAGAGAATGCTATGAGATGGAGCTTTAGAGTTATCCAGTCTATCACTGGGTCTGAGCCAGAGTCCTGCATCGGGTCGGGTACCTGACGGGTGACCGGCAAAAAAAGTGATTTGCGGCCGCTGGTGGTATTTTTTCAAACATTGTTTTCCGGGTTCGGTTCTGGGTAAAACAAAGAAGATGCGGGTCAGATCGCGGGTGTTGCATAATAAATATATTAAAATAATAATAATTGAATTAAATGTTTAAATCCTCAGACCTCTCCCCCGCGGGACCGCGCATAATCTGCACCGCATCAACCTGAACCGCATCAATCTGCTGCTGAGCGCACCACATTGGAAAACTGCGGTCAAGCCAGCCTCCACTTGGGAAAACGCAGTCAAGCCAGCCCGCACCTGATATTGCGGTGCGCGAATATCCTATGCATTACGGTAGAGTCCTGGAAAAACTGCCTTCAAAATAAAAGCGCTTACTCGGTCAATAACAAATACACCTAAAAAACATACCAAACATATTAAATTAAGAAATATGTACTATATAATGTGATCAATAATTATTTAAAACAAACTACGTATAACTACCACATTATAAATGAGTGAATGTAAAACTTAAGGAGTTTCAAAATAAAAGACCTTTCAAGTCTCATATATGAGCTATCATCTCTCTGTTTTTAGATAAGAATAAAACAAAAACTCTCCAGTATCAAAGACTCATTTCACTCCAGGGTGATAGCAGGACACCCCATCTAGTCACTCAGAGAAAAATCAGGACATTCTGATGTAGAGTTTCAAAATAAAAGACATTTGAAGTCTCTATTGTATGAGCTATCATGCCTCTGTTTTTAGATAAGAATAAAACAAAAACTCTCTAGAGTTTCAAAATAAAAGGGATGATAGCTCATATATGAGACTTCAAAGGTCTTTTATTCTGAAACTCTACATCAGATTGTCCTTATTATCTCTGAGTGACTAGTTGGGATGTCCTGCTATCACCCTGGAGTGAAATGAGTATTTGATACTGGAGAGTTTTTGTTTTATTCTTATCTAAAAACAGAGGGATGATAGCTCATATATGAGACTTCAAAGGTCTTTTATTTTGAAACTGTACATCAGAATGTCCTGATCTTTTCTGAGTGACTAGATGGGGTGTCCTGCTATCACCCTGGAGTGAAATAAGTCTTTGATACTGGAGAGTTTTTGTTTTATTCTGATCTAAAAACAGAGGGATGATAGCTCATATATGAGACTTCAAAGGTCTTTTATTTTGAAACTCCTTAAGTTTTACATTCACTCATTTATAATGTGGTAGTTATACGTAGTTTTTTTAAAATAATTATTGATAACATTATATAGTACATATTTCTTAATTTAATATGTTTGGTATGTTATTTAGGTGTATTTGTTATTGACCGAGTAAGCGCTTTTAATTTGAAGGCAGTTTTTCCAGGACTCTATCGTAATGCATCGGATATTCGCGCACCGCAATATCACGTGCGGGCTGGCTTGACTAGGTTTTCCCAAGTGGAGGCTGGCTTGACCGCAGTATTGGAAATGGCTGAGGTGAAGCTCTCGCAGAATACAGCATTGTCAATAACTCTTCCTCAAGAGCGAAATCCAACGTCTGGGAGGCTTTTGGTGTCGTCCTAGATGGAGAAAATAACCAACATCCCACGCTCATAGGATATGCGCAGGGGCGTCTTAGTGGGGGGACAAGTGGGACTGACTACCCAGGGCCCAGATGGGGGGAGGGCCCTTGAAAGGCATGGAATTAAAAGTTTGGTTTTATTTCAGTTTTCTTTTAGCAGATAGTGTCATAACTAAAATGAAACTAGCTCAATAAAATCGGAGTGACTGAATTCTGTATCCAAAAACAGATGGTGAAGGCTATCCGGGACCCCTCACAAAAGGACAATAACGGTTTAGTCCTCCCAGCACTAGTTGTCCTTAAGCCCCGCCTCCCAGCCGCTGAGCCGCTCTCGGCTCTGTCACATGAATGCAGGAGGGGAAATAACTCTCTGTTTTCGGCTTTAAGCGCATTTGAAAACTTTTACTATTTAATGATATAAATAAGGGCTATTCATGTGTTCATACTGGAAAGTTTACCTCAGAAAAACATTATAAGATTTACGGACGTCTCTTTCCCGATGTAATTCAATGAGAATTTGCTTCAGCGCCTGGCGAACTTCCTGAGTGGCTTGCTCTAAAGGTAGATAATTCAACGAAGAAGTAGAGGGTCAGCTAATGATTTTGCTAACAAGAAGACCTGTCAGTGTCATTTACTGGGGAATGAACTCCAAGAGAGTGACGAGTCCTAAAACCAGGAAGTGAGTTAGCATTTGACCAATACTGGTTCCCTCGTCTCAGAGCCAATGGGATCTCTCCATAGGATTTAGGAAAATATCTGTAAATAAGGTCTGTGGTTGAGACACATTGAAGAGACGGATCACGTTTTGTTCTAGGACATTAAATCCATCAGCAGTGACCCCACTGGTGATTTCTGAAGAGTTCACGTGTCTGAGAAACGATGGTTGTTACCAAGTGGCTGAATAGGACTACAGAAGTTGTGGAGGCCGTTGTACGTCATTACGCCGAACACGTAAACACTCCTCTAAGTTTGTTGGCCCTGTTCTGCTTGAAAGCAAGTACCTGCCTCCTGCAGACTGTTCAAACAAACACTTCAACTCGTACCATTTAGAATCTGTGTGTTTGAATATGGATCTGAAGTTGGCGTGACGTTGAAGTCGTGCTGCTGGACTCGCCTGTAGTTCCTTGGTAGCATAACGTTAGCATTTTGCTTCTGGACATTAGATTTATGATTCGAACATTATAAAATTATCCGGCTGAACAAAACGAAGTTAGACATTCTCCATATTTGTTCAATAACTGCAAGATCAATCATATTATCCAAAGCAGAACTTGTAAAGATTTCTCAGCTTTCTAAAGTTTTAATTATTGAGCTTTTTGGCATATATGCTTTCTGATTTGTTGTGTGTTATTGATTATGCAAATAAACATGACTTGTGAAGTCTTGTTCAGTTGTCTGTTATTATGCAGTATAGTAAGCACTCTCTCAAGGTAGTGGTTACAAAACTAACATGGTGTTTTTTTTGTTTTGTCTTATACCGTGGGAATGATAAATACTTAAATAAGCATGATACTCAAAGCAAACCTCATTTAACCACAGTAAAGTAATTGTAAACTACAGTATGTTTAGGAAAGAGGGTTGAAATGTGCACAGATTGTTATTACTTCTATTATGACTATTTATACTTTAGTTCTACTTTAGTTCATAACCGCTTCAGATTCATGTGTACTGTTGTTGGCTCAGTCCTTTGTAAATACATTTTAAAAGGTGCATTAGAGACATGGATCAAGAGAGGAAGGGGGCCAACAGAGATAGCTTATGTATGGGGCCCGGAGTTTTGTGCTACGCCCCTGGATATGCGGGTTCGGGTCGGTTTGCGCCGTAAGAAGAGAGCCGTTCAAATTCTCTAGATCAGCGGTTCCCAACCTTTTTCAACTCAGGCCCACTTAAGAATCCAAAATGTTTTCGCGGCCCACATTCAACCATAAACAATACGGAGGATAAATAAAGTTCTGATTGGTCGATTCAGAACATGTGACACATTGTAAATCCAGTAGAACAGACCGTTGCTAAGGACTGTAATGACCGTTGCTAAGGAGGATCAAGAAAGAGAAAGGAAAAGAGGTTAAAATTGAAAAGAATCTTAATAATGAAAATGTTTCCACACAAATCATAATGTTTTGCTAATTATTTGGCGGCAAATATTGAATTTACATTTACACCCTTTAATATTTTATTTGGGCTTTTAGATGAAGACCGCACACAGTTAATAAATACAACTATTCTCCTGGCTAAAATACATATTTTTAAAAGTCAATCAACGAGTAATCTTAATTTAAGGTGTTTGAAGAGTAGATTAAAAATATCAAAGGGTGGCTCAAAACGCCATGACATGGGAAATAATGAGCTCTAACGAAGAGTTAAATAATTAAATAATTTGGCGGCCCACTTGCAATGCCTTCGCGGACCACTAGGGGGCCGCAGCCCACAGGTTGGGAACCGCTGCTCTCGATGATAGGAAAGGAGGTTTGATGGATGCAGATTAGAGACCTGTTCAACCAGTTATCCAACAACAGTGTACATTGTTCTAGATGTACTATAAACTGCATGGGTTTGCCTTGAGCCTTTCAACATTTTGACTCTGATGAAGAAAGAGTAGTGTCAAAACTAAACTGAAACTGTTTTCATTATCATAAGAGACAAAGAACACAGTCTGTGCTAAATGTATCCTAAGTTTAACACGATTAGAGGACTATGTGTTTAACTGCTCTATTAAATAGTTTTGGGGCGAAATGTAAAGCCACAAAATCTATATTTAAATATATCAAGATGTTTTCACAGCAGAAATGTTGACATGCTGCCACAGTCAGAAAAACACAGTGCACATGCCTACAGTTTTTTAACCCAAGGTCATTTTTGAATACATGAAAGGATGTGTGTTTGTTTGGGTAAAACAGGAAATCAACTCACTGTTACTGGATCCAGGTTCTGAGTATTGAACACCTGTAGCTGCCACTGAAATAACAAAGAACACAACGTTAGAAAGTAATATGATGGACTTACAGTTTGACAGGTTTCCTGAGGTTTGTCATGTTTTCTTTATTTCAGAGCTGGGTTTGAGCACGAGAGTACTCATGATTTAACTCACTTTTAATGTTTATCATGTGAGACAAAGTCCACAGTTCTCCTTTAGTGCTAAATTGTACGTTTAACAATGTTTAGTTAATGCGTGTTTAACTCGTATATTACATTGTTATGAAAGCACAAGGGAGGGTTCAAAGGTCTGCATATGAATGCATGCAAAGAGCTTTCCTTTTTAACCACAGATATTTGGATTACAAAAAAGGACCTTATTTATTAAATTTTTTTTGATAAATCATTTCTTATTGAGTTACACTGTATAACTAAATAAGGATATACACTGACATGACTCTAGACTAGAGGAAGTCTGGCGGGTCCCTGCCCACTATAGAAAGGCGGTTACATTTCCTGAACTGTGTAGAAACATAAGAATAAAGGCTATTTCAAGTAAACCCTCATCGATTAAACGTTGTTATTTGTCGCTGATTAATCTGTTCTTCAGTCCAAACAGTTATATTCTCATTCTGCATCAAACCATGAAGTACTCACACAGTTCGTCTGCTTCCTTTTTGCAATTAATCTCGTTCAATAACTCCGCAGCCACTTCGACAGCTCCGGTATCATTGAAAGTGGAAAGCAGAACCTCTGTGATCTCAAAGTAGTTTTTTCCCTCCACCCTGATGCGTACGACCTGCGGCTCCCCTTTGCGGTGCATAAGCTCGTTGCAGAAATTGTCAAAGTCTACCTTTGTCAGGGTAGACAACATGTGTTTTACAGCCTTTCGTTTGTCCATTTTTCACCAACAGATGTGGGACTGCCGTGACTTTTTCTCCCTGAGCAGAATCAGAGGACACAGAGTTTGCTTCCCTTCTCTCTTGAACCGACTGCTGCCGCGCTCGAGAGGAAGCAGGGCGCCCCTCCCTTCAGCACGTGAACCAACATGTCTGAATACTTGTCCCAGAACTGCACCTAAACGTCAGTGTTTATTTCACTATGAATAGAGAGCCTGAATCCGTTTGTATTTTTGCAACAGACTGTAAAACATTATACATGCCAACGTAGTGGTTACGGAAATGAGCATGCACAGTATAGGTTTTTTATTCGTATTCACATTTTTTTGAGACACGATTTACATTTATTTGTCAGTGTTGCCATGGTGACTTGCATCTCATTTTCTCATACCTTGTCGTTTGCAATTGCCTATTTTTTCAAGTGCTGATTGTAAAAACAAGAATAAAGACAACTTAGCCTAAATAGATTCTCGCTATCGTAAAACTGATAAGCCTTAGTAATCTAATGATACACCCCTACTGTGCTATTGCTTCAGTCTGCAATGTTCAAAACAACAGATAGAGCCAGAAATCTAGGTGTAGTCATGGACTCTGACCTGAGTTTCAACAGTCACATTAAAACAGTTACTAAATCAGCCCACTATCACCTAAAGAATATATCCAGGATTAAAAGACTAATGTCACAGCAGGATCTGGAGAAACTTGTCCATGCTTTTATCTTCAGTAGACTCGACTACTGTAATGGTGTCTTCCCAGGTCTCACTAAAAAATCTATTAGAAAGCTGCAGCTAATTCAGAACGCCGCTGCTCGAGTCCTCACTAACACTAAGAAAGTGGATCACATCACTCCTGTTCTGAAGTCCTTACACTGGCTTCCTGTGTGTCAAAGAATAGATTTCAAAATACTGTTGCTGGTTTATAAAGCTTTGAATGGTTTAGGCCCAAAATACATGTCTGACCTACTGCTAAATTATGAACCATCCAGAACTCTCAGGTCTTCAGGGACTGGTCAACTTTCTGTCCCCAGAGTCAGAACTAAACATGGAGAAGCAGCATTCAGTTATTATGCTCCGAATATCTGGAACAAACTCCCAGAAACCTGCAGGTCCGCTGCAACTCTTACTACTTTTAAATCCAGGCTGAAGACTTTTCTTTTTGCCGCTGCTTTTAATTGAACTATTCACATCTTAAACTGCACTGTAACTTTTATCCATGTATTTTTTCTTTTAATGTTTATTTTATTATCTTTTCTTTTTAATGACTGATTTTAAATGCCATTTTCTTAATGTCTTCCATTTTTGTAAAGCACTTTGAATTGCCTTGTGTTGAAAGGTGCTATATAAATAAACTTGCCTTGCCTTGCCTTGCCTTACCTTACTGAGTAACTGCACTTATATTTCAATGCTTATGGTTTAGAAAGGGACAATAGACAACCCTCAGTGGACAAAGCCAAAGGTCGGTCTGCCTGCCAGGAGAGCAGCCTACTGAAAGATATCTTATCTCTTGTAAAGCTTTTAGTGCCTACAGCCAAGGCTATATGATTGGGATAGTTACTTGGTGTTAGTATTACCGAATGCATGTGAAGGCAGCACTTTATGTAACATCTATAAAATATCAACTCATTGACACACGGCTGGGTCATAAGGCACTTTCACACCGGAGTGCTTTTCCCCCCGAACTAGGCCGATAGGGGGGGGGGATTCGGTTTCACACCAAAAAGATCTGGAACTTGTCCCTAGTTCGTGCCAACCTTTTCACCTCCAGATAGTCCCTGCTAGAGAGGTGCTACTTTCTTGGGGAGGAAAAGGTTCGTGGGTGTGTCGGCCACACTAACAATTTCTGATTGGCTGGGCGAATTGCAAACCACGCCCCGTAAAACTCTGAAAGGTTTTGTGAAGCCGCCATTTTATTTGCCTGCATTAGCATTAGCCCAGCGCACCAACGGAGAGAGACTAACTTATGGCAACACAAAATAAAACATGGGAGCGGTGGAGTGATGAGGAGGTGTCGGCGTTCTGGCGATTTACTCGGAAGACGCGACCCAGCAGCTTCATTTGACAGAAGCATTTTGATGGGGGATTAATCGCCGCAGCGAGCGTCACCTGTCACTCTGATCCACACACACACACACACACACACACACACACACACACACACACACACACACACACACACACACACACACACACACACACACACACACACACACACACACACACACACACACACACACACACACACACACACACGTTCTTACACAAACAGAAAGTCACAGATAAATGCGGCTTTATTCCCTCGGTGACTTATTCCGGTGAGAACGCGATCTACTAGGACAGTTCCAGGGACTAAAGAGTTCGGGGGAACAAGTAGCGGGTACAAGTACCGGCTAAGTACTTGGTGTGAAAGCGGCTGCAGTGAAACTTGGAATGTTACAAAGAAGACGCTGCATGCAGATGAAAATTGGTTCACACTGCCAACAAACAGGCTTTGAGAAACAAACTGATTAAAACTGAGCTTTTAAAATGTGTTCATGGGCTGCAAAGCCACCGGTTAGAGCTACAGGGATGTGGAGGGTAAGTATTACGTAGACATAGACCTCCTGGTTTCAGACCACAGGATTCTACCTTCACCAAACGCAGAGCTCTAGCAGTGGTTCTGGATCAACTGAGGCAGAATCTAGATGCCTGTAACGACGAGGCAGAGACACTGACCGTGAAAAAGCAAACTGATGACTTGATTGATAATATCATTTAGGTTAGGATGGGATCTTTTTGTGTACAGATATCCAGGCTCTAAACTCTATTAGAAAAAGAGTAATATTGGATAACATTAACTAAATGGATTTAAGTAGGCCTACGTAGTTTATCAATATGAATGAATCCCTTTAGCTGCTGTAGCATATGGGCCTACATGAAGCTTTCGTGTTAGAATGGCAGGAATAGCCATTCAAATTAAATATTGTAAATGTGTCACTAATTTATCTGCAAGCAGACATTTAGAGTTCAATGATCTACAAACGATTAGGTTCTGTAATCAGTCTGAATAAAACCACAGCATTAAGATACTGAGTAAGAAATGAGACAGAATAATAACTTGAAACACAGGTTGAATGTCGGACACATTAACAGGCATGCTGTGATTGGCTTGCTAAACCTGGAGCTTGGCTTTGGGCATGAGATCACTTATGATTCAAAGCTTCACGATTTGGTTGTTCATCTTTTTTTTCAAGTACATCTTAAAACAATGGTCCCATGCTCCTATGTACTTTGTTTTTGTTAATGTTACGTGCCAGGCGGGCTGTCATGTGTTTCATCCTCCTCTGTTTTTAGGATTCCTATTTTTAACAGTGTAAAGAACAGTGATATATAAATAAAGACTTATATTATGTTTGTGCATAATCCAAAAGAAAACAATCCCTTTCTCCTGGAGGTGGATAAATGATCGACTCACTGCAGAGAGGCAGACATGACTCACGTTACATATTTCACTTGATGGATGCAGTACTTCCTGTACTTCTATCTCTTTAACTTTAAGATATGTGCGTGTTCCTTTGTTCTGGTGTTTTTAGAGAACATACCACATGGGGTGTGTTCCAACTGCCATCCTTGGATCCATGATGCAAAAGATTTGGAATCCTGTTCAGCCAGTTATCCAACAACAGTTGTACATTATTCTCGATTCACTAGAAACTGTATGTGTTCACTTCAAGCCTTTTACCAATCTGATTGTGAGGAAAGAGTCGTGAGAGAACTACACTGAAACAGTTCAGTTTCTCATCATTCCTCCATACTTTGGAAAGAGCTTCCTAACGCCTCACACTGTATACAATTCAAATCAATGTTTTTGTTGGATGTTTTCACAGCAGAAATGTTTACATGCTGCCACAGTAGGAAACACACACGTGGGGTGGTCAAAAGGCACATGCCTATTTTCAACCACAGACATTTTGAACACATAAAGGATGCTTTTTTGTTTGTTTTTAAAACAGGAAAACAACTCACTGTCACTGGACCCAGGTTTTTAGGGCTGTAAAGCAGTCGCTTCCACTGCAAGAAAGAAAGAAAGACACCAACAGAAATAAAAAGTCAGAATTTAAATTGCACATAAGCTACAGGTTAAACGTATAGGAACCATTAACAAACGTATTGTGAATGGTTCTAGACTCAAAGCTTGGGTTATATTTTATTATAATCATTTAGCTTTTTTTGTATTACTCTTTTAATGTTTGCTGTGCATCTGTTTGTTTGGTTTTTCTAGCACCTGTACCTCAGTGCATTTTGAGCTTTCCAAGCCCACTTCTGCATGTTTGGAAATGTACGCTGTGTACATGGGTTTTATTGTATAACATGTTGATGAAAACATTGTTCAAAACATTCTCCTATGTATTTGTTTGGGAAGCTTTAAAAAGCTGTTCATTTTGACATGAAAAGCACAAGTGGGGTTTACCAAGTCTATATATGTCTGCATGCAAAAGCTTTTGTTTTCAAGCACATGCAGAAAGAAGGACATCAAAGGAGTAATCATCTCTCATTGAGTTACACTGTATAACAAAGATATACACTGAAAGGACTCTATAGGAAACAAGTGGGGCTCTACCTTCACCAAACGCAGAGCTCTAGCAGTGGTTCTGGATAAACTGAGGCAGAATCTAGATGCCTGTAACGACGAGGCAGAGACACTGAC
This sequence comes from Trematomus bernacchii, assembly GCF_902827165.1. Taxonomy (NCBI): domain Eukaryota; kingdom Metazoa; phylum Chordata; class Actinopteri; order Perciformes; family Nototheniidae; genus Trematomus; species Trematomus bernacchii. The sequence continues at coordinate 686,546 of NW_022987542.1, read as the reverse complement.
CGTGAAAAAGCAAACTGATGACTTGATTGATAATATCATTTAGGTTAGGATGGGATCTTTTTGTGTACAGATATCCAGGCTCTAAACTCTATTAGAAAAAGACTAATATTGGATAACATTAACTAAATGGATTTGAGTAGGCCTACGTAGTTTATCAATATGAATGAATCCCTTTAGCTGCTGTAGCATATGGGCCTACATGAAGCTTTCGTGTTAGAATGGCAGGAATAGCCATTCAGAGTTTTGTTTAAAGAGCATTTTCTGTATCATGCAGGCGGCTTTTTAGGGATTTGTTCATGTAGAGGTGCATACATGTGTCAGGGCCTCATACACCTACAGTATATAAAGACACCTTCATTTACATGGAGACCTGCTTGTTTTATTCAATTGATGTTGCGAACGTGTGGAAGATGAGGAAATAGAGAGACAATACAGATCATTATCAACAATGGCTTTGATTTCATTAAAAACTTGAATGCGACAAGGTAAACAGTTGAATGTTCCACATAATTCACTTATTTGAGCTGTATGTACACATTAACCCTCATCATCAAAGCCAAAATGAGGACATTCTGGACGATTATTAAAAATAGATTGCTGAAGTAGGCTACCTGGTTTGGTAAGTGATCAGCCCCTTGTCAAACTGAACTCTGAAGCATGAACCCAAACGCAAAACTCGACACAGAAGGGTGTTTTCAAAATAAGGTCCTTTACTGGGTTTGCCACAGTATACAAGGTTTCAAACAAAAGATCACTCGATAGAGAAAAAAAACGTCACTGAAGGTGTGGAAAAAACAAAAACACTCACTAGAGGAAAAGGCACTGGGCAAATCAATGATCCTGGCTTGGCTCCAGATGCTCGTAGTCTACGTGACATAAGAAGACGAACTGGCACAAGACAAAGGGAGACTAGGACAATATATACACGAGGTGAGGGGGCACAGGTGGACACAATCAGGACCGGGTAGACAATCACAGACAGGAGTGACACACGGGGGCGGGGCGCACAGAGAACTCAAAAGATAGGGAGAGTTACTTTTCCAAATTAACCAGGAAGACACGAAACAACACAAAGACAGAACAAAACAAACTTAAATAATCTTCCGAGACATGACAGTACCCCCTAGTGATGGCAGTTTGACACTGAAGCTTCGATACGTGCTTCAAACCCTGGACTTCCTATTCAATAGAAGCACTGCTTCGAAGCTTGGTTCAAATCACGTGACATATGACGTCCGAAGCAGCAACTGCTTCATTGCCTGAAAGAATCACTTGACTGGTTCGCCAACCCGGTATCACGGCAAGACGTGGAGAAATACCCGGAAGTGCCAAGCAAATGCTATACCAAGACTATTGGTCGGTTTTTATTGTCAAAATTAGATGTTTTCAATTTATTTTTTAATCGTCACACTCGATTTCGCCGATTTTCTTGTTGCCCCAGCTGGTCGACACCTCTTTGAGCAGAAACAAAGGCTACATTAATGTATTGAATCGATGTTAATCCATGTGTGTGGATGTGGAATTAACGGATGTGACGTTGTGCGATTGCGTTGCCAGGCAACAGCATCGGTTCATGTTCATTTACAAACTCTTCAACTAGAACCGTAGTTATATTTAAAAACATTTTAGAAGGCCTCACAAAATACTTTAATGTAAATTAACATGTAAATGTGAAGGAATGTGTGTATAACAAAATACAAACGTCATAAAAAATACTAGAAACAGACGTAAGCAAGGTCCTCAGCTCTGTGATTCGATGGTTTAGCCGCAATGCACGTTGGGAAATGGTGTTTATGCGATGTGAAATCCGAAAACATTTAAATAAAATAAAATAATACTTTATTCCGAGTGTGCTTGCTTTTCTCTTTGAAAGTCATCACATAACGGCATTGTAATACACGGCTCGGCTGCATTAAATATGACATATCTGCCGTAGTTCTGTATTTATAGAGCCCTGATGAGAAGACTTCTGGACAAACAGGAAGCACTGCCGCCAAAACTGAAAACGTGACGTGGATCATAAATATATCAGCAATTAAACAACATCTTACATTTATTTTTACACAATACGTCTCCTTGCAGTATCAATAATAATTCGGCTGACTTTTATATTTGATCCAATTGGTAGATAGGCTGTATTTACGCCATAACGGTGCACAGCTGATAGAAAGGCACATCTAGTGGTTAAAGCACGTTATTGAATTTTATTATTTTATTATTTTTCACAAAAATGAAACCATCAATAGCAGAAACAGAATTAACTGTCATTAGTAAACCACCCAAATAAAAAGATCATAAATGGTTTTGTTTTATATATATTTTAAGGATAATAATAGCAATGTAACACTGTCTATGACACTTACTGTATAACACTGATTTGAAAAACATACAGAAAAAACGAATTCACTGCCCTTAATAAAGTATTTAAATATACATTTCAGGTGTTCTGTTTTGTTTAGATCATTAACATCTGGAGCTCTTTTAATGTCCTTTTTGATTATTGTTACACCAGGTCTTGTCAAAACCTTTATTCCATATTCAATATCCATTACTAAACAAAACAGCAATTCTACTCCACTACAATTCAGAGGTTAACCTGGTATTTTTACTCCACTACATTTATTTTAGTTACTTTGCAGATTCTGATTAATGATGTGAAATATAAACAACCCTTAAATCAGGCTTTAGTTACACCTGAGTAAAATTCAGGGAAAGGTGATTGTCAAGTGCCAACAATCAGGAGAGATATTTGATAGTTGCTGCTTGAGAAGACTAAACATTTATCTGCAGATCCCTATAAAGTATATTCATTACTCGTTATTCTCTACTAATAGTTCATTAAAGACTGTATATAATGACTATTTTGTATATCCCTTTCAAGATTTCAAGATTTTCTAAGGATCATTGACATATCATATACACAACTAATTCAATAACGTGCTTTAACCACTAGGCGGTGCACACAAGGTACACACAGCCATAATAACTTTGTATTATTAGTGTAGGACACTTGTGTATGTATAACATCTGAAGATGTGTAGTTTTATTCATGTTTTCACATAATTGTACAGGATATTGCTATATTATTTCACATGTTTTACTTCTAATATCTGATTTGTAAAACATCACAGACAGAAAGGTATATCCGTCATTTAACAGTAAGCTATTGAAATTCTGAATCCATAGATGTGTCTCCCATCACCCAAATCCCCTGACTATTCTCTCAACTCAGTATTTACATTCTTATATTCAAAGAAAATCAGTAATATCTTTAAAAACGACAAGTCCTTTTATATCAGCTGTGCACCGTTATGGTGTAAATATAACCTATCTACCAATTGGATCAAATATAAAAGTCAGCCGAATTAGTATTGATACTGCAAGGAGACGTATTGTGTGAAGAGAAATGTAAGATGTTGTTTAATTGCTGATATATTTATGATCCACGTCACGTTTTCAGTGCTTCCTGTTTGTCAGACTTGTTATACAGTCTATGATCCACACACATGGATTAACATGGATTTAATACATTAATGTAGCCTTTGTTTCTGCTAAAAGAGGTGTCGACCAGCTGGGGCAACAAGAAAATCGGCGAAATCGAGTGTGACGATTAAAAAATAAATAAAAAACATCTAATTTTGACAATAAAAACCGACCAATAGGCGCGGTAGACCATTTGCTTGGCACTTCCGGGTATTTCTCCACTGGTTGGGCCATGTTAACAATACCGTGTAACTGTCACGTTTGAAGAGACGAAACCGTGACATATTCACGTCTCCCAGCATGGTAGATCGTCACATGTTCACGTCTTGCCGTGATACCGGGTTGGGTTCGCGGTCCAATCAGGTGATTCAATGCACTGCCTCGTCTCGATTCTGACAGGTGACAGGTTGAAACAGTTTCGAATTTGAGCGCTTCAACACTTTATAACCGCTCTAAACAATGCGCAATGTGTGGGTTGTTGTCGTAGTTTGCGTTGTTGCCGTTGAGTTGTTGTTGGTATTCCATTTGTATGAACAAAAAGACAATTATGAGTATTAAAAAAAAAGTCCAACAGTTGAAAGAATAGATAGCCCAGTGGATAGAGCCGGCGGCCCGCATGCAGCGACGTCCTCCGCGCAACTGGTTCAAATCCTGGAATGGATGAACCTTTAATCATTGCCCGCTTTTCAACTTGAATACTATAACTGATAAAAGGCCCTCTCCGGCCAAAACAATGCCTTTAGAAAAATACAAAATAAAAAGAATAATGTAGGCTACCTTAAGATCTTTGAGTGTTCCACATTCCACTAACCCTAACCCATACACACACACACACACACACACACACACACACACACACACACACACACACACACACACACACACACACACACACACACACACACACACACACACACATGATGTACGGTAAGTGTATTATGCAAATGAGCACAAACTGTAGACTCAGATATTATATTAAAAAGTATGCATTATTAATAATAAAGAAATAGACAACAGATAAGAGCAGCATGGTGGCAGTGCAAATAAAAAGAGTTGTTATTTTAAACCTTAATGACAGTTAATATTTAATTAAATATATATATTTAGTCTACTGTGAACCCAGACATGTTGAGGACCCCAAGGTTTTATGTTAGAAATGTTTAGCACAAGTTGCGTTAATTAGCATTCATTTGCGTATGGAGACAATAGTTAAAAAGTGGCTTTGCCGATTTGGACAATTTCGAGTGGCTTTTGAGGATGTTGAATCAATTTCTCACATTTTCAGAATCAAACTTGGCCAGAAAAATCTTCATATCTGTATCTGTAGTCCCTAGGGGCTGGTTTTAGTGAATTTTCGGTTGATTTTGAATTTTAGGGGACTCTGGATCATTTGGATTGGAAGAATCGGTTGAATTGGTAGAGGTAATCATTTTCATCTTGTGCTCTCTATATCCAAAGCCACTTATGTTAGGCAGCATCAGCCAATCAGAAGTCATTGATGATCCTGAGAATGGATTCAGCTTCCTCAATAACACCCAACACACTCCAAAACTGTTCAAATCACCCAAGACATGTTTGATCTATTGTCTGCAGAGGCTTAATAATGCTAATTAATGCAACTCATGTTAATTGTGTAAATGTCCCAACATCTGCAGGTTAGCATCCGGCAGTTTCTATGAGCTGGAGACCCTACTGTACATTTCTATCATAACACTTTGGGGTCCTCAACATTTCCTGGTTCACAACAGGACTCTATGAGCTGAAGACAGACGGTTATTGGACTGGACTTTTGTTAAAGGTCCCATGTCATGGCCATTTCTATCATAATTCCATTGTTGAGGTCTACTAGAATAGATTTAAATTGTGCAATTTTCCAAACTCACATTGGTTTCTCATACAGCATCTCTGTATAGTATGTGTATTCACTCTCTGTCCTAAACGGCTTGTTGGAGCTCTTGCCCCCCCTCCCTGTGAGCCCAGTGTGCTCTGATTGGTCGGGACATTGCGAGGCTCGCTGCTCAGTGAGCTGGCTTACTGGTGTGGTTTCCGGGTCGGCGATACAGAGAGAACAAGCGAAACTCATCCTGAGCACACACAAACACTCACAGCCGAAGTAAAAACAATAAGTGTGGCTTGATATTGAGTAAGAAAAAGGTTTATAACGCTGTGAGAATGGGTCTGCGGAGAGCATTTCTCCACCATCCCAACTCGTCTATTACCAACCAGGGAGCTCTATGCAAGTCAATGGGACTCCCTGGGTGTTTCTCAATCTCGAGTAAAGCTGCTGCAGAGCCACTATTTCAAGCATACTACGTCATCGAGTGTCGCCGAAGGACTGTTCCAATGTCCAGCATACTTGGAAATCTACCGAGCCCGGCGTACTTCGTTTTGAGAAATTTCGAGGCTGCACATGTGTAGACTCCGCGTGGCATTACTCCGCGTGTACTACAATCTTAAAATCCCCACAATGCTTTGCGCACGGACCAATTTCCCCAAATCTGTGGCGGAAGATGTAAGGCGGGGCCTCTCATATGACGCACACCTGCACACTTGCTAGCCTGTTCCACTCTTCGTTTTCCGAATGCCAGGAAGTATTCTTGCCTCGCTTCTGAAGCAAGATGCTCGGCAGACATGTGCTACCAAGCAAGCGTACTCGACATTGAGAAACACCCCCTGTTAGTTGAAAATGTACGCTCAAGGTCCCCCCACTGCGTTTGATAGTGATGCCAAGGGATCCTGGTGTGTGAGGAGCTCCGCGGATTGGTCCATTTTGGTGATGTCATGACGTCGTGAAACATTATATACAGATTATAATTAGTTTTACCTGGATCATTGTTAGTAAATGATGTGGAAAAAAGGGCGTTATTTATATTTAAAATCCTCATTGTCTGCAAATAAAAATGTAAAAAAAGATTCTCATTTGATGTCAACATTATTATTATTATTTATATTATTAAGGAGCTCTAATGTTTAGGAGTGAAATGAAAATGAAAACTGAACTTTTTGTCAATTTAATGATTTAATTTCTGTTTTGCAGTTATTTCGTTTTACCCAAAAAAGTACCAGCAGTCGTTGAAGATTAGAAATGTCTCTCTTGATAATTCATATTTAATGTTAGCAGCCGGACTTCCTCTCCGTTTTGTTGACACCAAAACACGCATTTGATTTATAAAGGTTTATTATTATGAAGCAAGAGAAGCCAAAGTTGTGCGTACGATAAAAGTTATCTCAATAAAACACAGTTAAGAAACTAAAAATGATTTCAGCAACTCTCCAATAGACGGGATATCAAATGATGAAATCAGACCTGGGTTAAAGATATTTAATAAAATCACTTTTATTTCCATTTTTTTGCCCCAAAAATCAGAAGAAGACATTTTTCTTATTGTATATTAAATTTTTGGACTCATGTGACTACTGATTTTTTCAAATAACTGTATTCTATTTAAGGATTACATATACTTAAATGGCTAAAAATGGCTAAAAATGGCTCTTTTACATATATAGGTTTACTAAACAAAATGTTGGTGTTTTTACAAATGTTTCTAAAAGTCTTGATAAAAGTGAGATTTTTATTTACACACACACACACACACACACACACACACACACACACACACACACACACACACACACACACACACACACACACACACACACACACACACACACACACACACACACACACACACACACAGAGATCATCATCATCAGAAAGAGCAGAGGTCACTGACTAGAAGCAGCTTCCTGGAGACGTTCAGCGACTGACCTGTATGGGTGCGACCACACACACACACAGTCTGGTTTTTAGTCACAAGTGAGGTCCCTTTACACACGTTCGTTTACAATATCATCAATCCCAAATATAATTAGAATAAGAGAAAGTCCCTCAAATGTTTTACGTGATTTAAACATTATTGTTACTACACTATTTTCCGATCCGCTCTAATTCATCAAGAGTGGTTCGTTGTCCCGTGCTGCATCTGTAATTAAAGATAGGTAGTGTTTCCAGAAGCCTGCACACTAAGAGATTTAAAGGAACATTTACTATGTTTTCATTTCCTTTGGGTACGGACCAACAGAGGGGAAGTACAGATGAAGCGTCTTATTTTGGACAGTTTAAAGTGCGAGGGTCGTGATCGGTTCATGCACGTTCCGTGATGGCCGGCCGGCCCCCAGTCAGACTTGATACCGCCCCCATGATAAATACATTTAATTATTGTGAAGCCAGCTGCAATGGATCATTGATCCACCAGGGGGTGCAGTGGGGTTCCACACTGGAGTCATGTGAAATCAACTTCTAAATAATAGATGTTGTTTAGTCGGAAAAAACGAACGAGCCGGCTCTCCCGATTTTTAATCCTAATTTAATCATCATCATTGATGTTTATGTTCGCCGAATTGACATGAAATCACTGACAAATATGAATATTCTGTATTCAACTTCATTGAAACGATCAGGATGGGTGTTATTTTTCCCCACAATGACCAAGTCGCTGCAAATGATCCCATGTATTACATGTACATGGCCACATTCTCAACAAAGTTACGTAACGAAACATTCTGTATTCCTTGCTTACTTTTAATTTAATGCTTTATAACAGCTGGAATAGTTCGTTTAGAACAGGCACCTCACTCGCAATCTGCTCCTCCGCAACGCCTACCACCTACCTCCGGCTGAAATTATGAATGTACAGTAAGGCATAGTAATCATAGATAACACGGCAGGGTCCGTTACAGTTTGTTTTCATCTGATTTCAAATATTTCAAATGTCTGAAGTTAATAAATACATTCTCAGTGTTCAAGTCAATAATAGTCATATAAGAAAAGTACTGATCTAATAACAGAGATTTTATAAGGACTTTTCAATGTTCGACATCGCTCATGTGAAATACAGTAAACTGGATGTTGTGGTGCCGAGAGGCGGGGTATCAAAAGTACAAGCTAAACTTTTATTTAGCATCTGAACACACTTGTAAACAACGTGATGCCCGGGAAGCGAAGACCCGGCGGAAACAGCTGGTCTGGTTCACTAAAATGTCCGTGTACAGTATATCTGGTACTAATGTATAGCGGATCTTTGTTAAGATCCATATGTCACAGATAGAACTATATATTGAGCTTTAAAACAAATGATATATATTATAATAAAATAAACACCGGCTGTTGTTATGCCTGCTGTAACGTTTACTTTCTCCGTTCTCCGCTTAAGTAATTATTACTTCCTGGTTAGCTTTCCGCTCGAAATTTAAATCTGAAAATGGCAAAATAACGGAGAAAAAAACGTTCACAGAGAAGACGACAACAATTGTCACTTGCACTTGTCATTTAGCATCTGAACACACTTGTAAACAACGTGATGCCCGGGAAGCGAAGACCCGGCGGAAACAGCTGGTCTGGTTCACTAAAATGTCCGTGTACAGTATATCTGGTACTAATGTATAGCGGATCTTTGTTAAGATCCATATGTCAGTAGAGATGGGATGGCAGAAGGTGCTATATATATATATATATATAATTCCAAAGCTGGTAAAGACCTTTCAAATTTAGCAATAATAGTCATATAAGAAAAGTACTGATTTGTTCTTGAATCAACTTTTTTATGGAAAATGTTTTATGTAATTTTATTTCATTTTAAATAAAATGAAAGACATTCACAGTTAATGTAATTAGATATACATTATTAATGCCATACATTTTTAAATGTAATTAGATATACATTATTAATGCCATACATTTTTGCATAAATATTTATTCAGTATGATAGCTGTCTAACAGAAGTTAAATCCATTTCTCACTTATTCTGAAAATGTACTTAACCCCAAATAAAAGAACCCAATAAAAATAGTTGTTAAATAATAGTGAAGTCACGTTGTAATAACAATAACTCATCTCTCTCGGTTTTTTTTGTTTTCTTTGTGTGCTTTGCCAAAAGCCACTGTGTCAAGTGTCCTAGTTGGGTTACCGTAACGAACAGCAGCCGGCTCTCGATTTTTAATCCTAATTTAATCGTTTATGTTCGCCGAATTGACATGAAATCACTGACAAATATGAATATACTGTATTCAACTTCATTAAAATGTTATTAACGTGCCTAAACTCAGTAATTCACTAAAAATTACTGATCCCTCCGCGTCGCGGAGGGATCTTGATCCCTGGGTGTTATTTTTCCCCATAATGACCAAGTCGCTGCAAATTATCCCGCTTATTACATGGCCACATTCTCAACAAAGTAACGACATGACTCCCAATATTAATTAAAATGCTTTTATGGATTTAGAAAATATTTGTATTGATTTAAAACATAGTTCTATGTATTGATTTAAATTTACATGCATCCGCTAAGAAAAATAGTCCGTTGTTACCGTTTTTTAAACAGTCAGAATGAAACGGCAGCTCTCAGCTGTGTGTTCACACTCCTAACTCTGATCTTTCTTTTCCAACAGTTAAGTTAACTGTAGGTTACTCTGAGTGACAAGCTTACAGTTAGTGAAGTAACACTTTTTTTTTGTGAGTCACGACCTCGCTGTTTCATTCTAACATAACGCTCCAAATATGACTGTTTCCACTCGGACTTCAATACAGCAACACCATTGTTTGGTTTCCATGGTAGCGTGTCTCTTTAGTAGCGTGCACTCCTTTCCTGTAAATTACAGGTCCAGCCAGGCAAAACAGTAATATGAAATATGAACGTTAGTTTTTAACTGAAATGATCAAATAAAGTCAAAATGTCACAGTGTTTACAAACATTGACCATACCGTTCACCAGCCCCCACCCCACTCTTTGTTTAAAACGAATTGGCCATCGGAATGTGTGTGTCCCAACCCCCCCCTGTGATATCTCTTCACAGGGGGGAGAGAGTTAGACGCTCGTGAATTGTCAACGGGGGGGGGGCCTCTCTGCACGGAGGAGCCGCGGAGAAGTGAATCACAGTGATCTGCTATTTTAAAGTAAATTCAACACATATCGACCCTAAATATAGCATATATTAAGAACGAGAAAGTGTTAACATCGTTTTTTGTAAACATATGACCAATGTGCGAGGGTGATGACATCAGAGCATCGTCCTATGGGCTTAGCCCCGGACAGGTACAACAGGTATTCACTCAGAGGGGGGTAGTTACTCATTTACATGTCAAAAAGCAACATACAGTAGGCGGGTGGGGGATGGTGAACGTTTACATTTCTCTACAGCAGTGGTTCCCAAACTTTTTGTGCCCAAGGCACACCAAAGGACAAGTAAAAATCTCAAGGCACACCTATTGTGCGAAATAGCCCTTATAACACGTGTTATCACTCATATCATGTAAAATATCTGTAAATGTGCATAATTATTTACTAATGCCAAATAAAATGTATAGATAGAACAATCAGTGGTTCAAGTTAGTATATTCCTCAGTGTAACATATCCACTAGTTGCAAAGCTTAAACATTTTTATATATTTTTTTATTTTAAGGGAAAGGATGTTTTCACTACTCAGTTTGTCAACTATGTTACGGACAAACTTGATGTCATTACAATCATTTGATTAAGTCCTGCACTTCAAGTAAAATCAAATTTGAAAGGCTCTTGAGTCTATTCTACCATATATCCAAAGATTTTTTAAAGTTTAAAAAATAATTGTATTAAAGTTTTGTTTTTTCATGTGATATGTTCAGCACTGTCATTAAGTTTAGGGATATTTTGTATTATAAAACTACCATACAGGTCATTTTGATAGTTTTAAGAGATGTCATGTAAAACTCCAACCTGTGTAGATATACATTATACTATAAAGGATATCAGAAGCACTATTTTAGATATTTTAAATTTGAAAAAATGAGGTGCAACATAGTTGACAATGAAAGTCAAACATTTGACGCAAATAACATAGTTGACTGGACACATTATTAACCATCAGCACTATGTTAATTTCAAGGCAGAAGTGCAAAATTCCATTGATAATGATGTGTAATGACGTCTACATGTCGTACAAATTGTCAACTAGGTTACCTGTCAACTAAGTTACTACAGTTATTACAGTACTGGGTAACTCAGTTGACAGGTAACCTAGTTGACAATTTCCCTATTTTGACCCATCATTTCAATGGTAGGCCTTGCCTGGATGACCACATGTCATTTTCTTGAACAGGTTAACATCACATTTGCACATATAATTGAATTAAAATCATTAAACAATTGTAAACCATAACAATGTACGTAACATTGTTGATTGTCAATGAGTATATTAATTGACCATGTGCTATTATACATAAAATATTGTAAAAATGTAGAGGACAATCACCACAGTGTGTTCAAAATGTCTGCCAAAGAGGAACATGGCATCATGTGATGCTGGTGACATGGTATTGGGACAAACAATTTTTGAGTTAAAGGGGGAAGTTCTGTTAGTAACATAGTTGACAGAACTTTTGCGGACATTCATATATTAAGATATTTAAATTATTTAAAGGGGGAAATCAATTAAAAATATGTTATTATTCTTTAGTATTTAGACTTTTGAAATAAATGAATCATTTTTTAAATTTACTTTAATGGTTTTTAATCATTATTTTGAATCCAAGACACCCTCAACTGAAAAACGGACATAGCAAAAACTGACAATTTAAGAACATCATGACACATTTCAAGCTAAATAAAGCATAGGATGCACATAATGTTTGTGTGATATTATAACATGCTTTCCAATAATAGGCAAAATATGATATTTTTGAAGAAAATAGTTAGAATAATTATAATTATCATCAATGGACATCAATGGACATGGAATGTACCCTAAATTGTAGAATCACTCAGCAGTTACATACACCAAACCTTCCAGTTATATTCCTATCAATATTATGAAGGCTTTTACAGAAGGGTTTGGTCATATATAATTCATAGCCTGAATTATATAACATTTTATACCTAAAAACATGGTGAAAATTGATATTTTAGGGCTGTTGACAGTATTTTCTGATTTATGGAGTGATACAAAGAGATATCCAAAATCCCTTCTGTAAAAGCCTTAGATACTAATATGACTACAAAATGAAACAATAATTTTGATCCTGGCTTTATCCAAAGTTCAGATTTCGGTTCCTGAAATGTGTTAAAATATGCGCATATTTCATGAGATAATGGTTCATTTGGATATTTAAACATGCTATTTCAGAAAACTTGTAATACAAAAAACAATTGCCTTATTGTACGTATTTAACTGGAGAAATATTTAGCTGATATCTTTAAGTTAAAAATACCCTATTCACCTGGGGTGTCTCGCCTTAATTAGATGTTTGATAAGTGCAGATCACATAGTAAAACACGTACACAGATACATTATTTTGTATTTTTATTAAATTCGACAATGTCAATTTCACTTTCCACTATGTCCACCGTTGTTTTTCACAACCAATGGCAGAACTTTATTGAGGCCTGTAATTAGTCAACTACAGGTCTCTTGAGTCAGTCTTTTTCTTCCAAAAAGCTTGTGACAAGATGTTATTGCTCTTGGGGCATTAAAAACAAGATTTTAACTTTAGTTTTTTATATAATATCTGCATTTTCTATTGTGAAAAACTAAGTCTTAGTTATTTAATATATAGCGCCATCTCCTGGTTAAACCCTGAAATTGGAGAATAGTGGGAGGGCCTAACATTCCTGAATACTGGTCTTTGGCAGGCAACTGGCTGGCAACTGGCTGGCAGTCGGCAGGAAGCTGTATGCTGGGTCCAAAATAAGAGGCTCCATCTGTACAGCTGCAAAAGTGACCAAAGCATCTGAACCAAAAACCAGTGAATTAGTAATGAACGTGTCGTTACACCTCCACTTCACGGGCTTGCTTTCTGTGATCTGTGCTTGTTTTTTTTTATGCTTCTTCCTGAGCACACTGGTTCTTATTTAAATTAAAATGGTATTGTACAGCTGATGACAAATGCTTTTTTCTTGTCATATTTAATATAAATAAATAAAGTTCCTGTTGAAAATTCTGATGCTAAAATGTGGATTCCGGCCTCGAAACGCACTACGCGGTGCAATCAGGGTACACACACTTTCTAGTAAAGATGCATTTTTCTCATCCTGTGCCTTAGAGACGTCATTTTAAATATCTCCAATATAAAAACCCTTTAACACTCAAAGGGTTTCACAAGAGAATCTCCTCAAAATAGTAATAAAAAGGTTTATTTACCATTTTTATTAAATGTGGATGTATTCTCTTCTTCACCGGGGGTCGTCTTCTCTTTATAGGACATGGTGCTTTCTGGGAAATGTAGTTCTAGCAGTTGAAAGTTTAATTTATTTAGGTTTTGGCCTGAAAACATGAACACTAGAAAATAAAAATATATTTTCACTCGGTTTCCAAAACATTCAATCTTGTTTTATTTGTGCAAAACTGTGATATGTTTCTCAATATGAAGTCAAATATGATCCAACCTCTATCTCTCTTTCCAGGTTTTTGTTTGTAATGCTGCGTTCACACCGGACGCAAAGCACATCGTTTGACTATGAATCAGGAAACCAAAACAGCCAATATCACCCAACTGCAGCCGCAGCAAGACGGTACACAACATCAGAGATGGGGTCGTTACTAAAAAAAAGTAATATATTACACTACTTCGTTACTCTCTACATAAAGTAACTCGTTACTTTACTCGTTACTTTACTCGTTACTTTACTCGTTACTTTACTCGTTACTTTACTCGCAGGGCCGGCCCGCCCCTCCCTACAGGCAGATCACGCAGACTGCTAAAGTTTCAAATGTTCTCTTTAGTTCAGTTTCCATTGTCCCATAAGACTGATCCAGATAGCTCTGACCATGGCTGTCCTCTGTCTCCTGCTATCTGTATTTTGCGCAGTATATCTCTGAACGATGCGATGGTGATTCCACTGTGCAAATGGGCAACATTACCTCTACTATGAAGGATGCTACAAGCCTGTCCATCTCTGCTTTGGTTACCGGTCCTCCAAATTCTAATTTGTGCCGCTTCGGAGTCGGCGGCGGCTCACTCTGGGTTCGGGGGTCCTTAGCTATTAGCTTCACCTTAGCATGTGTTTAACAGCTTCTACGGTGGCTGAGAGACATTGATACCGTACATGGCAGATTAAAAACAAATTGCAAATGTTGTTGTAGCATTTTAAGCAACTATTAAGCAAATAAATTAATAACCTAGAAATTATGAGAAAACCGTGTTTCATGGCGAGCATTATGTTGCCATGGCAACGGCATTTGAAGAAATCTCAAAACTGTCCCGTAGATGTCTTCACGGCTGGACTGTTAGCACACGTGAAGTTTGAGCACTTTTTGAAAATGTTCATAGGAGTTATAGCAATATCGTGTTTTATTGTGAGGGATGCGTTGCCCTGGCAACAGCTTTTGAGGAAACTATTGGCACATAGACATGTTGAGGGCTGGACCATCAACCATTATCTGAAGTCTGGTGCCGTTTTGACCCTTTTCATAGGTGTTACGACATCGTGTTTTTTGGCGAGGGATGCGTTTCCATGGAATCGGCATATGGTGAGATGTCAGAATTGACATAGAGCCAGTGGCGACTGGTCATTAGGGGCAGGTGGGGCACAGCCCCACCTAGTGTCAGCAGAAAGTATTACAAATAATGATTACAAAAATGCAAAAAAATAAATAAAAAAATATATAAAATATATTTTAAGATCATGTTTAATCATCTGATTCGTCTGTACATTGCTGTTTTAGTCTGTGTTCTTCTAATTAGTGTGTCTACAGTCACAGTGTGTGCCTATTGAGCTGTTTAGAGCCATGTGGGACAAAACCTGATTATGCCCCTTCCTCTCACTGTGAAGTGAACGGTGACTGTAAAAACTACACTGCGCATGCTCAGAGTATTTTGTAATGAAATGTGTGTGGCAAAAAAATAATGACCAGAGGGGCACGGAGCTACCATCCCCACCATACGTCATCTCAAATCATTCAGAGCTGATTGGCTGTAAGTACGTGTGCCGCGAAAAGTGTGGTGTGTGTGAAGAGGAGACGAGAGAGCTGCAGTGGCGCGTCCTAAAACCAGGAAGTAAGCACAAAAAAGCAATGAGATTTCTCCAGAGGATTTTAGAAAATAGCTCGAAATAAGATCTGTGGGAAACGTACCTGTTAGATAAATGCACGTTTTGATTGGCCGGATAACATCCACATGTCTACCCTACTTATATAATTTTTTTATCATAAATCTATGGATTAGATTTATGATAGACTTTTGAAACTACAAGAACATAAGGAGGACTTTTACAAAAAAGTAATAGAAATGTTTGTCCAGAAGGATAGGCAAATGGACTTCATCTTCAAGTCAAGGTAAGACCGCCATTTTATTGAAAATGGGATCTTACTAAGAGAGAACAATTCAATATTTAAATGATAAAAGGACATTTTTTGGGTATCCTTTTGTTGAACTGTCTGTTTAAAATTAATCGAAGCATCAGACAAAAAAAGCTTTTGAAAATAATATTATATTTTGGTTTAGGTCAAAATATAATATTTGTAAACCTGAAGAGTCAGTGCCAGTGCCTCACCAGCCATGAACCTCACTGCACGTCACTGCAGAAGCTTATATATAGACATCTAAGTTTTTTGTGCCCCACCACTTTTGTACATATAAAAACGCCACTGCATAGAGCTGTTGAGGCATGGAGTGGTGATATACAGGTGAAGATTGGGGGACGATCGGACCGTGTCCATTGGAGTTACAGCGACATCGTGTTTCATGGCGAGGGATGCAGTTCCATGGAAACGTCATATGAAGACACCCCGTAATTGACGTAGAGCTGTTGAGGGCAGGACCGTTAACCATTATCTGAAGTCTGCTGCTGTTTTATGGCGAGGGATGCGTTGCCATAGTAACACCACATTACGTAACATCAGATTTGATGTAGAGCTGAGTTAACCATTATCTGAAGTCTGCTGCTGTTTTATGGCGAGGGATGCGTTGCCATAGTAACACCACATTACGTTACATCAGATTTGATGTAGAGCTGAGTTAACCATTATCTGAAGTCTGCTGCTCTGAGCATGTCAGTTGGAGTGATGACATCATCGTGTTCCATGACACAGGTGTTTATAGTTGAGCTAACGAGGTGTCCAGAGATCAAAGGTTTCCATTGTTCTGAATGAGAGATAAACCTCTTACATGTGAACGTTTTGTTGAAGAACCGTAACAGGTATCGGTGACATTTCAAAGCGTGAAGCATCTGAAGGAAGTTGAGCATTTGAAGTGTGCTTTTTGTGTACTTTCGGGTTAATAATGTGGCCTTTTTGGCAGATTAACTAAAGGTGTGCGGCTGCTGCTGTGAGGAAAGATCAGCTTGAATTTACAATTGGCTTTAATGGAGACATGTTGAAAGTTTTTGTCACTTCATGCCCTCAAGAGGCATTTTGTTTAATTATTTTGCTTACTTTTTTTCCATTTTTCAAGCTACTGTAAGAGATGTTTTCCTACGTTTGTCATGACAAATGATGTCTCAGGAATGTAGGGTTTGGGAATTATGGCAGGTTTAAAAAAGAATATGAAGGCAAAGCTGTTCCTCCACTCTAGCTTTGAGATCACACACCTTAACGAGCTGCTCAATACACACTAATGTTAAAATCTGAAGAAGGCCTCTTTACCAAGGTCTGAACAATGTTTAATATCTCTAAAAGTATGAATCAGATTTAAAAGTTGTTTATCACGAATAATGTCAGAAAGTTGTGTAACATTTTAAAGTTGGAATGAGGTTTCTGAGTGAAAGTATGAATGAACAGTTAGTAGTTGAAGTCGCATGAAGATTTTTCAAGTCTGAAGAATTTCTCCATTGACTTCAATGTTAAACATTTGATGAATTATGGGATGTATCTCTGGAATTATGAAAGTTATGAATGAGAAAAGTAATAGCCATTGATTCCCGACCGAGCTGAACGTTTTGATATTTGAACGGAGTTTCTGCGATGTGGAATGTGGGAGGAGAAGAGGTGCAAAATAACCCGGCGGAAAAATAATACTAAAGAATTTGTGCGTAGAATAACAAGTAGTGGGAGTGCTGTATCAGCATTCCCACTATCTGTAAATGATGTTTGTCTAACTGCTACACATGTATTTATACATAAATGTAAATATTTATGAACATCTAAATATAATTGTTAAAGGTTTTAAGATATAAATAATCACATCATGGGGTCATTAAGGTTTCAAACAGGTTCATGTAAGGTAAGCCTACTATAACATGAAAACATGATTCAAACTAATTTCTGAATCTCACATTAGCCCGTAGTTTGGTCTGTTATTGATATGGGCTGGACACCACTTCACAATGATCATCATTGACCTTTTTTTTAAACGAAATTATGAGCTCAATCATTCACATTTATTATTATTACTTTATAAATTAAGAGTACTAGGGGACCGTTACAAAACCTTTGCAGGAATCGTCATGCATTCTGAATGTTTCTGTACTTTAAAAACAGGCATCATGGCTCAAGATCCTGTTCTTGTTTAAGATGATTCAGACTAAATTGTGAATTTAACATCCATATTCACTCTTCAAAACTGAAACAACTCAAACATTTTTGTTAAAGCATTGCAGGCCTAAAGCTCCACGTCAGTGACCTATATTTTTATTTCTTCCATCAAACTTTAAAAATGGCAAACAGCATGTTTTTAAAGATTTAATCTTTTAAGAAACAAAATATCAACTTTGAACAGAAGGGTTTAAAAACACGTTTTGAATGCAAATAAACTTGAAACATAAACCTATTTGTCATTTCAAAATTCACTTGTATTGTCTGCGTGAAAGGCACAGTAGGCTATGAGCGAATACATATCAACATTCAAAAATTACAAAGTCGTACAATATATACCATGTGCTACTAGGATTAAGTGATGAGAGGATTTTGTGTTTTGAATATGTAAAGAGAAAAGTTACATTTACATCAATTAAAATAAATGTATGGCAAGTACGATAAAATGAACATAATGTCAAGATATAGCCAATATACAATCAACATGCTTGAATATAAAGGCAAGAAGAACAATAAACAGATGAACATTTAGGTTTTGTGTGTAAATTGTGATAGAGCAAACTATCTTAATACATGTAGCAGCCTAACCCCTAGATTCCACCGGGTCCGTCTGCGTCGTGTTACGGCCGCGTTACGGCCGCGTCGCGTTACGACTGCGCGGCGGCGTTCGCAAAGATCGCGGCCACTCTAGTCAATGGGTGCTATTCCACCAGACGCGCCGCGTTACGGCTCAGAAGCGTCTCGCCGCTGGGCTTCGCTCAAAATAGGATCGAAGTCTATTTTTCGACGCGACGGGCAGGAAGTGGACCGGTCAGAGCATCCGCCCATCCCCAAAATAAACTAATTTTGCAGACCCTATCCCTCCGTAGTCTTTCAAGTAGGAGGATAAATGCCAGCGTTCTCCTCCGGTTTACAGGCACTGTGTAAATTATATATATAGAATAATTATGATGATGAATGAATTTTTTTACCACTAAAATATAGCAACACATCTTTGATTCATGTCGTTTATAACTGGAATATTACAGTTATTATTAACTTTGTCTGTACAAAGTAGCCTGTCCAGGAAATATGCCCAAATCAACAAAAACTGCGAGCCGGCAGGCAAGACGCTCCGCTTCTGAATTGCTTCTGAAACGCGCCCGGTAGGGTATGACGCCGGAGGAGGCCGGACCAAAACCGCGGCGCAGCCGTGACGCGACGCAGACGGACCCGGTGGAATCGAGGGGTAAGACAGCAAACTAAGCTTCTTTAACTGCTGCTAGAACACAGTTTCACCATGGGGTATTTCTAACAAGACCAATAAGATATACAAGGCTTCCAAAACGGAAGACACCAACTCAATACAGTATTTTAATTTCCTTCAAAACGACAAAAGCACAAATAAAAACGAAATAACATGTGAAATATGAATATAAGACTAACAATTACAGTAGGTTTGCTGAATGACAATATTTGTATCTTATAAAATAATTCCTACAACACTCGCAGGTTGAGAGAGGACGCTGGCGCAGACTGTTCGCCGCTTCTCCGGCTGCACCTAGTAGTGTTTTATTTGTTTGTCGTTCTTTTGCCGGCTCTAACTGTCGGCCTCTTACCCAGCTGTGTATTGTTGGAGCAGAACACCTCTGCTACGCGCCGTTCGTTGGATGATGCTGAAATCTCTATTAAAATAAAGAAAGGAATTGAAAACACCGGAATCAAAAGTTATAACAATTATCTGAGTTTACTGGTAGGAAACCAAACACATATACAAGTTATACAGAGTACTCGAGTACTCCGGACTTCAGGTTTGTGATGCGATGCGGACACAGATGTCCGGACCAACCAACTCACCAAACCAAAAAGCATTTTTACACTCAAAAACATCAGTATTCATATCTATTTTTGGGGCGGAGATCAGTCGACTCTTCCTTCCCATTTTCCTCCCAAGCGAATCAGAGAGTCCGTGAGGAGGAGCTGTGTAAGCTGACCACCTCCCCCAAGTGTCCTGACTGGCTGGATTCGCTTCTGGCCGGGTTCAATCAGAGGTCTGACCAGCACGTGAGATCCTAAGTTACACCAGGTCAAAAGTCAACGTTTATCTCCACCCTATCTACCCCACATTCCCTTCCCATGGGGGCCTCCCACATAAAGTATCCCTTTTCAGACATTTAAACTTTTCTCCACCTATTTAACGATGTCTTTAATGACTTAAAAACAACATCTGGCTCTTAGGGGTGATAAGGAGCGATGTTGGTGTGTGAAACACAGAATCTCTAAGTCAGTGAGTTTAAAAGTGAGAATAACATTCCTATTCTAAGTGATTTATCAAAACCCGTTTGTTATTACCTAAAACAGTTCAAACAATACATGTTCACTAAAATACAATTCAAAATAATACATGTTTACTTCATTACAGTGTAGAATCATATCTTTTTACTTCAGTATCTCATATCCTTATGTTTTATGTGAACACGTCTTTACACCCTATTCCCCTGATCTCTTACCTGTATGCAGCAGCTGTTAAACCAGCTCCTGTAGCTAGCTGTAGCAGTTAGCTGTAGCAGCTACTCCGGCTTCATGCTTGGTAGTCTCTGTTTTCCTGTCGTCTCCCGACGGATTGCTCTGTCCTGCCTTCCCTGCCTGCCCCGACTCTGGACTACCCGTCGCCGACTTTGGATCACTCATTGCCGACTCTACCCTGTGCCATCATCAAAACCGAGTGCTCGATAAACCCACGGCTGCCCGCCGGTGCAGTTAGCCTCGCTGGCTAGCTCCGCTGCATCTCTTCGGCTGGGTCCTCGGCTACCCTCCACAGAACATATCTGGATTACCCGTCTCCCCACTGCTGTCCATGCTGAGAGTTTCTGTTCCAGGACACATTCTAACCATCCCGGAGTGGCTAGCCTCCTGGTTGGGACCATCTTCTCCCAGCTGGCTCTCAGCTAACGTAGCATCGTGCTAGCATACCACCGGCTCTACGATGCTGAAATACTCCACCGCACAATTGGTTACTCTCAATAGTTGTATAATGCAACCTCTATGCTTAGCAGTCATCAACAAGCTTGGGCTGTTACGTAGCAGACCCCAGTACATCCATAGAGGCTCTCGGCGTAGGTTTGTTGTCGCTGGGTCCGAGCCTCTCTCCAGCTAGTCCTGCGCGCGCACCGTCCCTGGCTCGCTACGTCATCACAACAAACCTCGCATGTGCATTGGCAATCTGAAGGCCCTGGTCTGTGTTGACAGTGTCATTCTGCTCACACCGCCAGCTTCCAGTAGCAACACCCCCACATTCATGCTGCTGAATACCCGTTCCCTCAATAATAAAGCACCACTCATTCATGACATCATCACTGACAGGAAAACTGACTTTGTTTACCTAACGGAGACTTGGCAAAATCAACAAGACTTTTTCACCTTAAACCAAGCCACACCCCCAGGCTATGTTTACCTGCAGAAGCCCCGCTCCCTGGGTCGGGGTGGTGGGCTGGCTGTTATCCACAGTTTTGACAATTTTGACCGAAAATAGATTGGGTATAGTATAGTATGACCGAACGCAAGAGAAGGGTTACCTTGTGCGTTGAAAACCATTTTTAGGTCATTGCAAATAGCACTTGTTATACAGAAGATGTTGTAATAATAATAATAATAATAATAATAAATGGAATTTATAAAGCGCCTTTCAAGGGACCCAAGGTCGCTGTACATGGTGAACAGACAAAACAAAACAGACAAAGAGGAGCAAACAAAACAAAACAAAAATAAAGTAGGCCGGGGGACCAGGAAAGGACTAGGATCCGAAGGCCAGGGTGAACAGGTGCGTTTTCAGTGCGGATTTGAAGATGTCCAGTGAGGCAGCGTTCCGGATCTCAGCAGGAAGTGCATTCCAGAGGGTGGGGGCCGCAACACTGAACGCCCTGTCACCCACAGTACGAAGGCGTGAGCGGGGGATGGAGAGCAGGCCCGTGTCTGAGGACCGCAGACTCCGAGAGGGGGTGTAGGGATGTAGGAGGTCTGTTAGGTACTGGGGGGCGAGGGTATGGAGGGACTTGTACGTGAGGAGTGTTTTGTAGTGAATCCGGGACTTGACCGGCAGCCAGTGGAGGTGGATGAGGGTGGGGGTGATGTGTTGCCATGGCTTAGTGCGGATGAGAAGCCTGGCGGCAGAGTTCTGGACATATTGGAGTCTTGCCAGGGTTTTGCTGGGAACCCCGGACAGGACTCCATTGCAGTAGTCCAGACGGGATGTGATGAAAGTGTGTATGAGTGTTTCTGCCACAGAGTCAGAGAGTGAGGGGCGGAGTCTGGCAATGTTTTTGAGATAGTAGAAGGCGGATTTGGTTAGGGATTTGATATGCGCCTGGAAGGAGAGGGTGGAGTCCAGGATGACTCCCAGGTTGCGGACTTCAGTGGACGGGGAGATGGAGCAGCCGTCAATGGTGAGAAGCAGGTCACCAACCTTCTGGAGCTGCGCCTTGGGAGCCACAATGATGAGCTCAGTTTTGTTGCTGTTTATTTTTAGCAGGTTTGATGACATCCAGTTTTTGATGTCCTGGAGGCAGTTGACAAGGGAAAGAGGTGGGAGCTGTGTGGACGGTTTGGTGCAGAAATAGAGCTGTGTGTCATCGGCATACGAGTGGAAGCTGAGACCATGTTGGCGGATGATTTGACCAAGTGGGAGCATGTAGATGGTGAATAGGAGGGGTCCAAGCACAGAGCCTTGTGGTACACCTTGGTTAACTGGGGCCGGAGGGGAGCTGCAGTTACTGATGGTGACGAAGTGTGTCCTGTTAGAGAGGTAGGACTCGAACCAGGCAAGAGCTGTGTGACTGAGGCCAAGGTAGTCTGACAGGCGGCTGAGGAGGATGCTGTGGGATATTGTGTCAAAGGCTGCGGAGAGGTCCAGGAGGATGAGAATACTGATGAGGCCAGAATCAGATGCGATGAGGAGGTCGTTTGTGATTTTAATGAGCGCAGTCTCAGTACTGTGATGGGGTCTGAAGCCAGACTGGAGGGGTTCGTAGAGCTCATGAAATAACATGTGGTGTTACAGTTGTGCGGCAACTGCTCTTTCCAAGATCTTGCTCAGGAATGGGAGGTTTGAGATCGGCCGGTGGTTGTTGAGGTCCTCCGGGTCCAAGCCAGGCTTCTTCAGGATTGGAGAGACAGAGGCAGTTTTGAGGCAGGGTGGGACTGTGCCAGAAGACAGGGACAGGTTCACAATGTCAACAATGATGGGGCAGATGGTGGATAGAGCTGCCTTGACCAAGGCTGTGGGCATGGGGTCGAGAGAGCAGGTCGATGTCTTGGCCTTAGTGACCAGCTTGGCAATTTGGATGGCATCCACTGGGGAGAAGGTGGAGAGGCAACACCTAGGTGGACAAGTAGTACCTTGCAGCTGGGGTGAGGTTGGAGTGGGGGGGGGGCCAGGCACCAGAAGCTGCTGGTGGATGGACTCGACTTTGGCCTGGAAGAAATCCAGAAACTTCGAGCAGAGATCGAGAGCACCTGGAGGATGGGGGGGGTCAAGGGGGCGGAGAAGCCGGTTTATGGTTGAGAACAGCATTCTCAGTTGGGATTGTTGGAGGCCAATGAGGGTGGAATAGTAAGCAGACCTAGCCAGGGAGAGGGCTTCTTTGTAGGCCTTTACATGGTCCTGGTAGGCTTCGCGGTGGACGGTGAGGCCAGTTCTTTTTTTGAGTCTCTCTAGCCGACGACCAGAAGCCTTCAGGGCACGGAGTTCAGTGGTGAACCAAGGGGCCGAACGGGTGAAGGAGACAGTCCGGGTTTTGAGGGGGGCTAGAGAGTCAAGGCTGAGGGATAGAGCTGAGTTGTAGCGAGCAACCAGGCCGTCCACTGTGGTGGTAAGGGGAATGGAGGCTAGGTGGGCTGCTATCGTGCTGATCAGGGCTGGTGCACTCAGTGTTTTGGTGTTCCTGAATGTGATGGTGCGTTTTGCACGCTGAGTGGGCAGGAGGACAGGAACAGTAAAGAGTATGGCATTGTATTTGTTCTTAAATGTCTTTTGCTTTTAATGTCTAAAGCACTTTGAATCGCCACGTGCTGAAAAGTGCTATATAAATCAAATTGCCTTGCCTTGCCTTGCCTTGGTGGTCCGCAACAGCTAGGTCCAGGCACTGGAGATGGGAGGGAGGGGTGCCTATAGAGCACACTAGGTCCAGCGTGTGACCTTTGGTGTGGGTGGGACCTTGGACATGCTGTGTGATGTTGAAGCAGTCGAGTAGTGAGAGAAATTCGGAGGCAAAGGCGCATGTACTGGAGTCGCGACATGGATGTTAAAGTCACCAAGCAGTAGTGTGGATGGAGATCTGGAGCAGACAGAGGTGAGCAGCTCAGCGAACTCAGACATGAAGATGGCAGAGGCTTTGGGGGGCGGTATATGAGGACAACCTGTAGCTGTGATGAGCCGGCCAAAGAAAAGGCAATACACTCAAATTAGGTTGTATTTACAACAGGGAGTTATTTTATCGGGATTGGCAAGACTCCAATATGTCCAGAACTCTGCCGCCAGGCTTCTCATCCACACTAAGCCATGGCAACACATCACCCCCACCCTCATCCACCTCCACTGGCTGCCGGTCAAGTCCCGGATTCACTACAAAACACTCCTCCTCACGTACAAGTCCCTCCATACCCTCGCCCCCCAGTACCTAACAGACCTCCTACATCCCTACACCCCCTCTCGGAGTCTGCGGTCCTCAGACACGGGCCTGCTCTCCATCCCCCGCTCACGCCTTCGTACTGTGGGTGACAGGGCGTTCAGTGTTGCGGCCCCCACCCTCTGGAATGCACTTCCTGCTGAGATCCGGAACGCTGCCTCACTGGACATCTTCAAATCCGCACTGAAAACGCACCTGTTCACCCTGGCCTTCGGATCCTAGTCCTTTCCTGGTCCCCCGGCCTACTTTATTTTATTTTTGTTTTGTTTGCTCCTCTTTGTCTGTTTTGTTTTGTCTGTCCACCATGTACAGCGACCTTGGGTCCCTTGAAAGGCGCTTTATAAATTCCATTTATTATTATTATTATTATTATTACAACATCTTCTGTATAACAAGTGCTATTTGCAATGACCTAAAAATGGTTTTCAACGCACAAGGTAACCCTTCTCTTGTGTTCGGTCATACTATACTATACCCAATCTATTTTCGGTCAAAATTGGCCGATGTGTTTTGCACAGTGATATCTCTGGAACCCCTTATCCAATTTTGATGATTCACATCTAATTTGAACAGTCAAAGCAAGTAGAATCAAGGGGTGGCAGATAGAATGACACCAGGGGTGAATTTCATGTTATAATTTTGCAATAAGTCAAAGATAGTGTTTACTGTACATTACTATAGAAATGCTTGCCATGTAGGCTTTGTTTACTGGAGATGGAAATGCTTTAGTTAGTGTTGTAGCTGAGATTCTTCCCGTTCCAAGGATGTATGGGATGTATTGATTTGATACAAGCAAGCCAGTGTTTCATTGTGTACTTTCAACTACAGTATATGGTCCGGCAAGCTCTGCATTCACTGTGATGAATATAAAATAAGACACTGACACTCAATGAACATTTATTGAAAATAAATAATCAAAAAAAGACCATAACAGAACTGGGGGGGTGGGGTGGTGTTTGTGTGTGTGTCAAAATCAGCTGTTTCTCTATGTATTCCTTAGAGCAGGGGTTCCCAAACTTTTCAGCCCGCGACCCCCAAACTAACAGTGCCAGAGACTGGCGACCCCCGACGGGATAGTGATCTCCAGTGTGCTGGGCAGTGTGTCGGCGGAGGGAGCCGAGGGCACCACCGGAGGAGAGGCGAGCGATGACAGCAGCATCACCGTGTTGCAGATAGGGCAGAACGGGGAGTGCCTGGGCACGGCCCGCCCCGCCCCTGCACAGACTGAGGGGACTTGTTACACGGAGCCCATCACCGGGGAAGCTGCCGGACCGAGAGTTTGATCCTGCCTGCGGCGGGAGGAAGCGGTCTGCTCGGCCTGCCCTTGGCTCTGGGGTCCCTCCTTAAACAAATAAATAAATACCTTTTAAATAAAACATTAATCTTAACAGATAAGATTTGATCATTTATTTTAAACGTCAGGCCTACAGCATGGCCACAAACCCCATCTAAAGACAGAGGCTCTGTCCTAATTACCTGATTGCATCCACCTGGGTTACTTGGCTCAACCCGATAACTTTATATCATTTCACTTTAAACCACACTTAAAAGAATAATATAATTATACATATGTACATGTCGACAGTATAGCAACTAATACATGTTTTAAATAAATAAACATTCAAATGTGAAAGACACCTTCAATTAATATTTAAAACTTACACAAAATCAGATGCTTATAAAAATTACAGTACATGCATTGTTCCATCAGTCAAGCTAAGATATACATATATCTTAGCTCTTAGCTTGACATGCTCGTTCAGTTAGCATGTATGCTAACTGAACATGCTCAGTTAGCATACATGCTAACTGAGCATGTTCAGTTAGCATACATGCTAACTGAACATATATACATATATATATTCCATTCCTTGAAATTGAATATTTAAAATACAAATTAGCAAAATAAACACAATTACACTGCGCTAAACAGCCACATCGACAATCAGCCGAGAACCTAAATAGTAGGCAGTGGCGGTTCTAGAACATTTTACATGGGGTGGCAAAGGGGGGGCAAGAGGTCATGCCAGGGTGGCATGGGAGGGCGGACAGTACGTGGTATTTTATACTGTATATATAACCTATTTATTGTTAAATCATGCCCTTAAACAAGTGTTCTTAATGCACAAGAGAAACCAGGTGTTCAGACAAACAAACAAAAATATAGTATAAAACAGCAGAAAATACTCATTACTTTTCATTTAGCTGACGCTTTTATCCAAAGCGACTTACAATGACCGATTACAGGGACATTCTCCCTGGAGTAACTGAAGGCTAAGTGCCTTACTCAAGGGCACACTAGTGGTGGTGTTCCAGGCGGGATTTGAACTCACAACCTTCCAATCTTCAGCCCACTTCACCCTAGAACTGTGTTTACTGTAAGTACAGTCAAAGTACTTAGTTATAATGAAGTACACAAATGACATCACCCATCTCTTCAGAAAGCTGAAGGTGAGCTGTGCAGCAACACATTTCAATATGTGTCAATACTAAGAGCTGCTAGATTGTTCTGCTGTGATGGAATATGTGAGGAGAATAAGAACATAGCATGTGGTCCAGCTGGAGTCTCCTCTGCCTCCTGACCCCTGCCTCTGGCCCTCTTTCTGACACTTCATCTGCATTCCTCACATACATGTCTTCTTCCTCACTAATGTCTTCATCTCCTCCTCTTCCTCCTGCTCTGACCCTCCTGGTCTCTTCATCTCCTCCTCTTCCTCCTGCTCTGACCCTCCTGGTCTCTTCATCTCCTCCTCTTCCTCCTGCTCTGACCCTCCTGGTCTCTTCATCTCCTCCTCTTCCTCCTGCTCTGACCCTCCTGGTCTCTTCATCTCCTCTGGCCTGCAAGAGTCTACGTGTGAAAAGCTCTGGTACAGATGCGTGTCTAACTTCACACGTTAGGGCCATGTAGCTGATAAGTAGCATATCATAAATATAACATCAGAAAGTATTTATCAAGCGCACACAGGCAGCTGTGTTCAGACCCAGTTTGACGTAAAGGATGTATCCTGGTTTCATTGATCTGGCCTCATGGCTGTGATGTGTAATTTACGTGGATTTAATAGTACCGCATAGTTTAGCAAAGTGACCGATCTCCCAGCTAGCGCTGTCTGTGTAGTATTTTGTAACGTAACGTCCCAAACAGCGCCCGTATGTTAAACGCTATCGATTCAAACGGCAGCGTTTTATTAATATTTTGTTTCAAACTCTCGTCTTTAGTAAAAATAAAACTAGTGGAAGGGGAAATGCTCCCAGGGGAAGCTGATCCACCTTCAGACGCGGGTACAGCTCGTTCCCTCTCCTCTCTCTGTGAGCCGCGGCTCACAGAGAGAGGAGAGGGAACGCCGCTCTGCAGTTTAATGCAGGGCCGTAGCTGCGTTTTTAACGGGACTAAAATTATATTTAAAATTATTCACTTTTAATGAATGAACTGCTTGTTTCGTTGATTGAGAATCTTGTGGACATAGTGTAGGTTTGTTTCTACAAGTTCAGTTTTAGGGACACAAAAGCTAGGGGGGCAGCTGGGGGGACAAGGCTCTACAGTGTGGGGGCAAGGGGGGGCAGCTGCACCCCCCTTGCCCCCCCCCCCCCGTAGATCCGCCCCTGATAGTAGGTAATTATATCTAAAACCACAAGACGTTAATTACCTGTACTCGGTGCGCCATATTGTCTGTTCTCTCTGTAAACCTCCAAGTCTCTTTAAATATCCTTGCGTCAGCGTTTTGGGCGCGCTCTCTTCTGACCATATTTGGAAGTACAACTTCCTACAACTTCCTACAGGTTCAACCTCCACCATCTTGCTGCGGCTGCAACAATAAAGACGTTAAAGTTTATTTACTGGAGTTTTTTTCAACGTGAGTCTTATTTTTGTAGCTCTAACTTCCTGTTGCTTCTGTTTTCAAACCCTTTAGAAAATAGGATCATACGTTGTTTATTGCAGAAGATTTTAATCGGAAACCTTTTATACAATAAAATGAAGCTGCTAATATTTAATCATTAAAAAATAGTTTGTCATTTTTCAAGTGTCTTAAATGTGAGGAAATATTATTATGATTATTTTCAAATCAAAGGACTTATTCTGATTTATTTTCAAAGTGTGACAAACTTTATTAAATATTTTTTTAAAGCTTTAAATCTTTAGTTAAAACACTTTTTTTTAAATAAAATTCCAAAATGTAGAAATAAAATGTGAAAGGATGACTGAGAATAAAGTCAGCCGTCTCCAGACTGACTGAAAGTTATTATAATATCATCTTTATAAAATAATTTATTAAGTTTAAGGTATTTTACAATCAAGAAATGGAGCTTAAAGTACGTTTTCAATTATACAAAATCTACACATTTAAAATAAACTTCTATTAATTATTTAAAAAAAGTAAATTATTAAATATGTAAATCAACAAATAAATAAACCGGGAAAACAAACTTCTAAAAAATATGTTTAAGAGAAATGATAAAACTTCAGCGTTCTCCCGTGAATAAAACCATTTCATTTTTTAAATGCATATTTCATTTTGTGGGATCGTAATCATTTACACAATATTTAATATATAAAACTCAACTATTTTAGTGTCTTTGATGTACCTCTTTTTCTAGAAGCTTGTGTGTGTGTGCGTGTGTGTGTGTGTGTGTGTGTGTGTGTGTGTGTGTGTGTGGGTGTGCACATCTTTTGAAGAAGCTTACTTTGTTTTTAATTCATGTTTTTAATAATAATAAGCAGTTTGAACAAGTGTTACAAGTTGAATCACATATAACATTACTGCTTTTAAATCCTCCTCTTTTATCTCAGTAAGCGCAAAAAAAAGTAATTAAACCGACAAACAGGAAGTAAACACTAAAGGGAACAGCAGAAGAAGACAGACAGGAAGTAAACACTAAAGGGAACAGCAGAAGAAGACAGACAGGAAGTAAACACTAAAGGGAACAGCAGAAGAAGACAGACAGGAAGTAAACACTAAAGGGAACAGCAGAAGAAGACAGACAGGAAGTAAACACTAAAGGGAACAGCAGAAGAAGACAGACAGGAAGTAAAAAGGCACAGTATGGGCTCTGCAGTGTTTTAACAAAAAGACTTGGACAGTTAGAGAATGTGTTTTTATAACATGTGTCTCCCCCTGCGCTGCTACATCAGTAGAACTGACCAATCAGGTACCGGTAACAACTCAGTACCTGACACCCATCTCTAGTTACAGGTAGCAACATGCAAAACTAGCGGGGGCTTTCACACACACTCCACGAGGTTTAACTTCAGCTCAAGTTGAGCTCTTTGTAAATATACGGGTCTATCTCTCGGAGAGCATTGATCAGAACCCTGCAGGCTGCAGCTCCTTTTTGATGCACCGTGTCCACCACCTCTCGTGCTTTATCAAATTGGGGTTTCCCTCTGGCTGATGTCATTTCAGAATAAGTGATCACTTCCCGCTCAAGAAGTTTATCCAGAAGCTGTTCCAGAACAGCTTGAGACACTCTGTTAATGAACTCTGTCCGAACTGAGCGCAGCATCTGGTCTGCTGGGACTCTGCTCTCTGCTGAGACATTTCTCTGGGACAATTCCTTCCTTGGATCTGGAAGATAAACAGGGAAAATACTTTTATTGAATAACCAACAATCACATTAAACAGATCTCTTAACAATTAAAGTAACCCAACATTCCCAGAGGTGGATTTCTGTTCACTTGAAGTTATAATATGTAACATTTCCTCATTAAAATGTATAAAAACTCCTACACCGATGTTATTCATGTTTTGTTGAGTTGTGTACAAACATTATCTCAAATGGTTCAAAGAGACGTGTAATTGTAATCATGGTAACAGTACGTTCACCAAGGTCTCCTGTAATGGCGGTGTATCCACTTAACCATGAGAAGCTGAAGACTACAACTCCCATGATGCCATGCTGTTTCACCACCATACTAGTTTTTACTATAGTTTAGGAATATTACAGGTTGTGTGTTTAATGTCGTAATGATGCGCTGCCATGGAGCCTTAATAGAGAATGCTATGAGATGGAGCTTTAGAGTTATCCAGTCTATCACTGGGTCTGAGCCAGAGTCCTGCATCGGGTCGGGTACCTGACGGGTGACCGGCAAAAAAAGTGATTTGCGGCCGCTGGTGGTATTTTTTCAAACATTGTTTTTCGGGTTCGGTTCTGGGTAAAACAAAGAAGATGCGGGTCGGATCGCGGGTGTTGCATAATAAATATATTAAAATAATAATAATTGAATTAAATGTTTAAATCCTCAGACCTCTCCCCCGCGGGACCGCGCATAATCTGCACCGCATCAACCTGAACCGCATCAATCTGCTGCTGAGCGCACCACATTGGAAAACTGCGGTCAAGCCAGCCTCCACTTGGGAAAACGCAGTCAAGCCAGCCCGCACCTGATATTGCGGCGCGCGAATATCCTATGCATTACGGTAGAGTCCTGGAAAAACTGCCTTCAAAATAAAAGCGCTTACTCGGTCAATAACAAATACACCTAAAAAACATGCCAAACATATTAAATTAAGAAATATGTACTATATAATGTGATCAATAATTATTTAAAACAAACTACGTATAACTACCACATTATAAATGAGTGAATGTAAAACTTAAGGAGTTTCAAAATAAAAGACCTTTCAAGTCTCATATATGAGCTATCATCTCTCTGTTTTTAGATAAGAATAAAACAAAAACTCTCCAGTATCAAAGACTCATTTCACTCCAGGGTGATAGCAGGACACCCCTTCTAGTCACTCAGAGAAAAATCAGGACATTCTGATGTAGAGTTTCAAAATAAAAGACATTTGAAGTCTCTATTGTATGAGCTATCATGCCTCTGTTTTTAGATAAAAATAAAACAAAAACTCTCTAGAGTTTCAAAATAAAAGGGATGATAGCTCATATATGAGACTTCAAAGGTCTTTTATTCTGAAACTCTGCATCAGATTGTCCTTATTATCTCTGAGTGACTAGTTGGGATGTCCTGCTATCACCCTGGACTGAAATGAGTATTTGATACTGGAGAGTTTTTGTTTTATTCTTATCTAAAAACAGAGGGATGATAGCTCATATATGAGACTTCAAAGGTCTTTTATTTTGAAACTCTACATCAGAATGTCCTGATCTTTTCTGAGTGACTAGATGGGGTGTCCTGCTATCACCCTGGAGTGAAATAAGTCTTTGATACTGGAGAGTTTTTGTTTTATTCTGATCTAAAAACAGAGGGATGATAGCTCATATATGAGACTTCAAAGGTCTTTTATTTTGAAACTCCTTAAGTTTTACATTCACTCATTTATAATGTGGTAGTTATACGTAGTTTTTTAAAAATAATTATTGATAACATTATATAGTACACATTTCTTAATTTAATATGTTTGGTATGTTATTTAGGTGTATTTGTTATTGACCGAGTAAGCGCTTTTAATTTGAAGGCAGTTTTTCCAGGACTCTATCGTAATGCATCGGATATTCGCGCACCGCAATATCACGTGCGGGCTGGCTTGACTAGGTTTTCCCAAGTGGAGGCTGGCTTGACCGCAGTTTTGGAAATGGCTGAGGTGAAGCTCTCGCAGAATACAGCATTGTCAATAACTCTTCCTCAAGAGCGAAATCCAACGTCTGGGAGGCTTTTGGTGTCGTCCTAGATGGAGAAAATAACCAACATCCCACGCTCATAGGATATGCGCAGGGGCGTCTTAGTGGGGGGACAAGTGGGACTGACTACCCAGGGCCCAGATGGGGGGAGGGCCCTTGAAAGGCATGGAATTAAAAGTTTGGTTTTATTTCAGTTTTCTTTTAGCAGATAGTGTCATAACTAAAATGAAACTAGCTCAATAAAATTGGAGTGACTGAATTCTGTATCCAAAAACAGATGGTGAAGGCTATCCGGGACCCCTCACAAAAGGACAATAACGGTTTAGTCCTCCCAGCACTAGTTGTCCTTAAGCCCCGCCTCCCAGCCGCTGAGCCGCTCTCGGCTCTGTCACATGAATGCAGGAGGGGAAATAACTCTCTGTTTTCGGCTTTAAGCGCATTTGAAAACTTTTACTATTTAATGATATAAATAAGGGCTATTCATGTGTTCATACTGGAAAGTTGATTTACCTCAAAAAAACATTATAAGATTTACGGACGTCTCTTTCCCGATGTAATTCAATGAGAATTTGCTTCAGCGCCTGGCGAACTTCCTGAGTGGCTTGCTCTAAAGGTAGATAATTCAACGAAGAAGTAGAGGGTCAGCTAATGATTTTGCTAACAAGAAGACCTGTCAGTGTCATTTACTGGGGAATGAACTCCAAGAGAGTGACGAGTCCTAAAACCAGGAAGTGAGTTAGCATTTGACCAATACTGGTTCCCTCGTCTCAGAGCCAATGGGATCTCTCCATAGGATTTAGGAAAATATCTGTAAATAAGGTCTGTGGTTGAGACACATTGAAGAGACGGATCACGTTTTGTTCTAGGACATTAAATCCATCAGCAGTGACCCCACTGGTGATTTCTGAAGAGTTCACGTGTCTGAGAAACGATGGTTGTTACCAAGTGGCTGAATAGGACTACAGAAGTCGTGGAGGCCGTTGTACGTCATTACGCCGAACACGTAAACACTCCTCTAAGTTTGTTGGCCCTGTTCTGCTTGAAAGCAAGTACCTGCCTCCTGCAGACTGTTCAAACAAACACTTCAACTCGTACCATTTAGAATCTGTATGTTTGAATATGGATCTGAAGTTGGCGTGACGTTGAAGTCGTGCTGCTGGACTCGCCTGTAGTTCCTTGGTAGCATAACGTTAGCATTTTGCTTCTGGACATTAGATTTATGATTCGAACATTATAAAATTATCCGGCTGAACAAAACGAAGTTAGACATTCTCCATATTTGTTCAATAACTGCAAGATCAATCATATTATCCAAAGCAGAACTTGTAAAGATTTCTCAGCTTTCTAAAGTTTTAATTATTTAGCTTTTTGGCATATATGCTTTCAGATTTGTTGTGTGTTATTGATTATGCAAATAAACATGACTTGTGAAGTCTTGTTCAGTTGTCTGTTATTATGCAGTATAGTAAGCACTCTCTCAAGGTAGTGGTTACAAAACTAACATGGTGTTTTTTTTGTTTTGTCTTATACCGTGGGAATGATAAATACTTAAATAAGCATGATACTCAAAGCAAACCTCATTTAACCACAGTAAAGTAATTGTAAACTACAGTATGTTTAGGAAAGAGGGTTGAAATGTGCACAGATTGTTATTACTTCTATTATGACTATTTAGACTTTAGTTCTACTTTAGTTCATAACCGCTTCAGATTCATGTGTACTGTTGTTGGCTCAGTCCTTTGTAAATACATTTTAAAAGGTGCATTAGAGACATGGATCAAGAGAGGGAGGGGGCCCCACAGAGATAGCTTATGTATGGGGCCCGGAGTTTTGTGCTACGCCCCTGGATATGCGGGTTCGGGTCGGTTTGCGCCGTAAGAAGAGAGCCGTTCAAATTCTCTAGATCAGCGGTTCCCAACCTTTTTCAACTCAGGCCCACTTAAGAATCCAAAATGTTTTCGCGGCCCACATTCAACCATAAACAATACGGAGGATAAATAAAGTTCTGATTGGTCGATTCAGAACATGTGACACATTGTAAATCCAGTAGAACAGACCGTTGCTAAGGACTGTAATGACCGTTGCTAAGGAGGATCAAGAAAGAGAAAGGAAAAGAGGTTAAAATTGAAAAGAATCTTAATAATGAAAATGTTTCCACACAAATCATAATGTTTTGCTAATTATTTGGCGGCAAATATTGAATTTACATTTACACCCTTTAATATTTTATTTGGGCTTTTAGATGAAGACCGCACACAGTTAATAAATACAACTATTCTCCTGGCTAAAATACATATTTTTAAAAGTCAATCAACGAGTAATCTTAATTTAAGGTGTTTGAAGAGTAGATTAAAAATATCAAAGGGTGGCTCAAAACGCCATGACATGGGAAATAATGAGCTCTAACGAAGAGTTAAATAATTAAATAATTTGGCGGCCCACTTGCAATGCCTTCGCGGACCACTAGGGGGCCGCAGCCCACAGGTTGGGAACCGCTGCTCTCGATGATAGGAAAGGAGGTTTGATGGATGCAGATTAGAGACCTGTTCAACCAGTTATCCAACAACAGTGTACATTGTTCTAGATGTACTATAAACTGCATGGGTTTGCCTTGAGCCTTTCAACATTTTGACTCTGATGAAGAAAGAGTAGTGTCAAAACTAAACTGAAACTGTTTTCATTATCATAAGAGACAAAGAACACAGTCTGTGCTAAATGTATCCTAAGTTTAACACGATTAAAGGACTATGTGTTTAACTGCTCTATTAAATAGTTTTGGGGCGAAATGTAAAGCCACAAAATCTATATTTAAATATATCAAGATGTTTTCACAGCAGAAATGTTGACATGCTGCCACAGTCAGAAAAACACAGTGCACATGCCTACAGTTTTTTAACCCAAGGTCATTTTTGAATACATGAAAGGATGTGTGTTTGTTTGGGTAAAACAGGACATCAACTCACTGTTACTGGATCCAGGTTCTGAGTATTTAACACCTGTAGCTGCCACTGAAATAACAAAGAACACAACGTTAGAAAGTAATATGATGGAATTACAGTTTGACAGGTTTCCTGAGGTTTGTCATGTTTTCTTTATTTCAGAGCTTGGGTTTGAGCACGAGAGTACTCATGATTTAACTCACTTTTAATGTTTATCATGTGAGACAAAGTCCACAGTTCTCCTTTAGTGCTAAATTGTACGTTTAACAATGTTTAGTTAATGCGTGTTTAACTCGTATATTACATTGTTATGAAAGCACAAGGGAGGGTTCAAAGGTCTGCATATGAATGCATGCAAAGAGCTTTCCTTTTTAACCACAGATATTTGGATTACAAAAAAGGACCTTATTTTTTTAATTTTTTTAGATAAATCATTTCTTATTGAGTTACACTGTATAACTAAATAAGGATATACACTGAAGATGACTCTAGACTAGAGGAAGTCTGGCGTGTCCCTGCCCACTATAGAAAGGCGGTTACATTTCCTAAACTGTGTAGAAACATAAGAATAAAGGCTATTTCAAGTAAACCCTCATCGATTAAACGTTGTTATTTGTTGCTGATTAATCTGTTCTTCAGTCCAAAAAGTTATATTCTCATTCTGCATCAAACCATGAAGTACTCACACAGTTCGTCTGCTTCCTTTTTGCAATTAATCTCGTTCAATAACTCCGCAGCCACTTCGACAGCTCCGGTATCATTGAAAGTGGAAAGCAGAACCTCTGTGATCTCAAAGTAGTTTTTTCCCTCCACCCTGATGCGTACGACCTGCGGCTCCCCTTTGCGGTGCATAAGCTCGTTGCAGAAATTGTCAAAGTCTACCTTTGTCAGGGTAGACAACATGTGTTTTACAGCCTTTCGTTTGTCCATTTTTCACCAACAGATGTGGGACTGCCGTGACTTTTTCTCCCTGAGCAGAAGCAGAGGACACAGAGTTTGCTTCCCTTCTCCCTCTTAGGTGCCTTACAAACAATGGACGTCCGCTCTCGGGAGCGTCGGAGTGGTGCGGTCACCCTAAGTGACAGACCTAAAGTATCCGGGATTCAGGCATCTTCCCTGGCTTGTACATTTTTGGTGATGCGCCCTGGAGGTATCAGACTATTTTAAACAACTTTTCCCCGCCTTTCAAACACTTATTCCGAGGTTTTAGCCAGTCATTTTGCACGAAATCATTTAACATTGACGGTCTCCTGAAAAAGCACATATTCTGTGCATTTTCAGGAGAGCGTCTATGTTAAATGATTTCGTGCAAAATGACTGTCTAAAACTCTCTTCCAGACATTTAAAAATACTTTCCCCGACCATTTAAACATTATTTCTGGCTTGTAAAGTGCAGTTATGCGCCCTGGAGATATTGCACTATTTACAAAATGTAGCACTCTGTTTATTTCACACCTCCAGGAGAGACCAGGGGGAAATCACCTCTCTCTGCCCGCGCACAGAGCCCCGAAGGACGGACTAGAGACCTCCAGCACCAGTCCCTAACAGTGGGACTCTGTTTATTTCACACCTCCAGGGCGGAGACCGGGAAAATCACCTCTCATTGCCCGCTCACAGAGCCCCGAAGGACGGACTAATTACCTCCAGCATGGGCCCCTAACAGTGGGACTCTGCACCTCCAGCAGAGACCAGGGGGAAATCACCTCTCTCTGCCCGCTCACAGAGCCCCAAGGACGGACTAATTACCTCCAGCATGGGCCCCTAACAGTGGGACTCTGCACCTCCAGCAGAGACCAGGGGGAAATCACCTCTCTCTGCCCCCTCACAGAGCCCCAAGGACGGACTAATTACCTCCAGCATGTCCCCATAACAGTGGGACTCTGTTTCTTTCACAGCTCCAGCAGAGACCAGGGGAAAATCACCTCTCTCTGCCCCCTCACAGAGCCCCAAGGACGGACTAATTACCTCCAGCATGGGCCCCTAACAGTGGGACTCTGCACCTCCAGCAGAGACCAGGGGGAAATCACCTCTCTCTGCCCCCTCACAGAGCCCCAAGGACGGACTAATTACCTCCAGCATGTCCCCATAACAGTGGGACTCTGTTTCTTTCACAGCTCCAGCAGAGACCAGGGGAAAATCACCTCTCTCTGCCCGCTCACAGAGCCCCAAGGACGGACTAATTACCTCCAGCATGGGCCCCTAACAGTGGGACTCTGCACCTCCAGCAGAGACCAGGGGGAAATCACCTCTCTCTGCCCCCTCACAGAGCCCCAAGGACGGACTAATTACCTCCAGCATGTCCCCATAACAGTGGGACTCTGTTTCTTTCACAGCTCCAGCAGAGACCAGGGGAAAATCACCTCTCTCTGCCCGCTCACAGAGCCCCAAGGACGGACTAATTACCTCCAGCATGTCCCCATAACAGTGGGACTCTGTTTCTTTCACAGCTCCAGCAGAGACCAGGGGAAAATCACCTCTCTCTGCCCGCTCACAGAGCCCCAAGGACGGACTAATTACCTCCAGCATGGGCCCCTAACAGTGGGACTCTGCACCTCCAGCAGAGACCAGGGGGAAATCACCTCTTTTTGCCCGCTCACAGAGCACCGAAGGACGGACTAGAGACCTCCAGCACCAGTCCCTAACAGGGGGACTCTGTTTATTTCACACCTCCAGGGCGGAGACCGGGAAAATCACCTCTCATTGCCCGCTCACAGAGCCCCGAAGGACGGACTAATTACCTCCAGCATGGGCCCCTAACAGTGGGACTCTGCACCTCCAGCAGAGACCAGGGGGAAATCACCTCTTTTTGCCCGCTCACAGAGCCCCAAGGACGGACTAATTACCTCCAGCATGGGCCCCTAACAGTGGGACCTCCATAACCTTGCACACCCTGAGTCCCCGGGCCCCCACAGTTAAGCACTCCCCCACGGACTAAACACAGGTATTCACACCCACCAGAACCTCGTGCCCCTGGTGACCTTACAAGGGGGTGGTTTTATGGTGCTTCTGTGTCCGCCCATCAGCATCCATATTCGGCCTTCTTCACGGCATCACCCCCCCTTCTGTGGAGGGTATTCTCGTGCCCCTGGTGACCTTACAAGGGGGTGGTTTTATGGTGCTTCTGTGTCCGCCCATCAGCATCCATATTCGGCCTTCTTCACGGCATCACCCCCCCTTCTGGGCTGGAGGGTATTCTCGTGCCCCTGGTGACCTTACAAGGGGGTGGTTTTATGGTGCTTCTGTGTCCGCCCATCAGCATCCATATTCGGCCTTCTTCACGGCATCACCCCCCCTTCTGGGCTGGAGGTTCAAACACTTTAACTTTTGTTCACCCTCCTCTGGCTTACACCTCCTCCGCCAACACTTGAGCGCTCATCACAGGGTTCAGCACCAAGGAGAGTGCCTCCCCGGTGCTGATGGAAAGTGGCACTTTTTCTGCCCCTGGTAACCATCAAGGTTATTGTTTTTTTTTTATTTTTTATTTTATTTGAACAAAAAACACAGTACACAGTACAGAGAGGCTAAAACATTAACTATTTACACGTACTACTGCTGCTATAACAGTACTACTAAATTTCTTAACCTACGTTTTAAAGTGCAGTTATGCGCCCTGGAGGTGTTGCACTATTAACAAAATGTATGCCCAGGATTCTGGCACCTTTCCTGGCTTGTAAAGTGCAGTTATGCGCCCTGGAGATATTGTACTATTTACAAAATGTATACACAGGATTATAATAATAATTATATACACGGTATACATATTCACAATGTTTAGCGGGATTCAGGGGACCAAATTAGGCGTCTAATTCTTACGGTGCACCAGGGCAAACAGGTTGAGTCCACGGCCCCTGCCCCATCATCAGGAGTGTCAACCAGCCCCGGTCCCGACTTCATTGGCCTCTTTCCCTCCCGCTTCCGCTTCCGCTGCTGCTGCCACTCCAATGACCCATCAGGTGAAGATGATAGAGCTGTACTGTTATAGCAGCCCTCTTCGGAGGTCTCCCCATCTGACAGCGGTAGACATCCTTCTGATGATGATGCAGCTGCTGCCGCATCTGATGACGCCCTGAACATGGAGCGGATTCTCAATGCCTCCTTTATACCTGGCGCATTCGCGTAGAACCGGTCCGCCGTGGTTACGTCGTGACACATAAACCTGGCGAGAATCGACCGGCTTTCTGGATCTTGGTGATGCTTGATATTGTCAGCCAGGGCAGTGCGCAGGATTGTGAAGGTGACGGCTGTTTCTAGCCCAGCATCAGCCCATGCCCTCTTCAAGTGAGCGTTCAGGTTCTTGGAGGCCCGATTCCCCCTTGTGAAAAGGAAGAATTCATTCTGAGGACCCAGCAATGCCTCTTTAATCCCCATCCACCGCATGACCCAGCTAAACTCCTCTACTGTAAGCGCCAGCTGTGCTTCGCCATATGTCTTGGCCGTCTTGTGATCCTGCACATGGATGATGTAGCCCTCAGCAGTTCCCCTTATGGCTGCCTCTAAGACCTCACTGTTTTTCATGTTTGCGTACACGCCCGTACGGTGGCCATACAGGAGGCTCCAATGGAGGGTGAGATAGCCATAGAGAAGCTTCTGGGTGGTTGAGGTCGGCGTGCCGGCCATCAGGTCGAGGAGCTCCGGGATGCGCTTCTCAGCGGCCGCCATGGCGGCGAGAAGCTCCGCCTGGCTCGGCAGACGATCCAGTTTGTTCCTCTTCACCTTAAACTGATGTAGAGTGACTGCCTTATTCAAGTGTTTCATGTTGGCTTTCACCTCTCTCATTATGTGGGTCATATCAGACTGGGTGAGCTTGCACCCCCGGGGCTTTGACTCAGACATGTACCCCATGAACTGGTGCACATTCTTCAGGAAGAACTCTGATGTTGTGACTGCCCGGCCCGGCTTTACAATATACTCGCTCCAGCCACGGATCATCTTCATGTTTCTTAGGAACAGCCAGTCTGACAGGCGGTTAACACCATGGGCCATGTATACTATGAAGTTCTTTATCCGGCTGATCTTCGACACAACATTGTCTTTCTGTTTTACTGTCGGAGCGACACCCAAACAGTGATCCAAGTATGTCTGAAGGTACGCCTCCATGCTTCTAGGCAACGTGATTTCACGCATGGTATTCCCCCGTCCACACCCAGTGGACCAGTAATTTGAGGGAGAGGGCAAGTCATTAGCCAGCTTAGAGGCACGGGTCTTCCGGCATACAGGGGTCTCGCTACCGGAGGCTACTGCAAACATGACAGTTTCCACCGGGGTCTTCACAGGGGTCTCGCTACCGGAGGCTACTGCAAACATGACAGTTTCCACCGGGGTCTTCACAGGGGTCTCGCTACCGGAGGCTACTGCAAACATGACAGTTTCCACCGGGGTCTTCACAGGGGTCTCGCTACCGGAGGCTACTGCAAACATGACAGTTTCCACCGGGGTCTTCACAGGGGTCTCGCTACCGGAGGCTACTGCAAACATGACAGTCTTCCACCGGGGTCTTCACAGGGGTCTCGCTACCGGAGGCTACTGCAAACATGACAGTCTTCACCGGGGTCTTCACAGGGGTCTCGCTACCGGAGGCTACTGCAAACATGACAGTCTTCACCGGGCTCTTCTCAGGGGTCTCGCTACCGGAGGAAACTGGTAATATGACAGTCTTCACTGGGCTCTTCACAGGGTTCTTGACCGGTCTCTTTCCACCGGAGGCTACTGCAAGCATGACAGTCTTCACTGGGCTCTTCACAGGGTTCTTGACCGGTCTCTTCCCACCGGAGGCTACTGCAAGCATGACAGTCTTCACCGGGCTCCTCACAGGGGTCTCGCTACCGGAGGTTACTGGGGACTGCATGACAGTCTTCACCGGGCTCTTCACAGGGGTATTGCTGCCTGAGGCTACTGTGTTTATGCCGGAGGTATTTGGGATTGCCAGGCCCTTAAATCGTATACATTCGTCCTCTTCCTCAAGAACAGCAGCACTCTGCTTCCTGGGTTTTAGCTCCTTTTTCAGCCTGGAGCGCAGGGTCTTCACCTCATCATTGAGGGCATCCTTCTGAGCCCTCAATGCCACATTTTCCAGCATCACCTGCCTGCAGTCCTCGTTGTCACACTCGGTATGTGGGGAGAAGGGTGGAGGGTGCCCGGGGTATTCCTCCTCATTGTCTATATCCAATGATGTAGCCATTCCAATGATGGGGTTAGTCTCACGGAGGTCATGGAGCAACTGCAGTGCCACACTATGCTTCAGCCTTGCCATGACCTGATGTGCCTTATGTCGGGACAACTCAGGGTGGTCATGTTTTACATGACGGTCCAGTCTCTTCCCAGCGTACGAACACCCAGCGATGGGACAGGGTTTGGTCCGAACATTTATCCTTCCACTGGCTATTTTCAGGAGGATTCCCCTCTCCTCCAAGTTCCGCACTGCATGCTTGTGCTTAAGGTGTTTGTTCAATGCCAGATAGAAGAGTCTGCACACCGGGCATTCAGATGACATCCTTCCTGAAACACACATAATGATTTTGATCAAAATTATGTTATAGTTCTCCGTTTATATGCGTTAGCGTGAGCGGTGGTTGCGACACTGGGTCCGATGCATCAATTCATGGTGCATGGACGAAGGGAAGTATTGGGTTACCACCGGGTCAGATGGTCCCACTTCCGCACCAACGCGGGGCTGGTGATGGCAACATTGGGTCCGATGCATCAATACATGGTGCCCCGACCATGAGAGGGTTTGGGGTACCCCGGAACCAGGCACCACCCCAGCAGGAAACGGGTTGTATGGTCAAAGGAGGAAAGAGTGATAGAACCGGGGTAAAGCAAAGAAAGTGTCCGACAATAGTGACTTGTGAGGCGGCCAGAGAGTCTGTCATATCTCGGTCCTATCCTCCAGGCAACGCTGTGGCCAAAACTGGGCTAAAAACTAAAAAAACTAAAAAATATTTCATCCAGGGAAATTTGGGTGAAAATGAAAAAAAAGTACCCGGAAATAGTGCTTCATTAGCCAGCAGCAGTCCCCTGTCGACTCATGTGACATTCCTACAGGGTTACATAGAACCAGGGTGTGGGCTCCGAGCCATCTCCGAGACATCTCTAGTCCGTGTTGATAATGGGGGAAATGTACCCCAAAATAGTCCTTCATTAGCCAGCAGCAGTCCCCTGTCGACTCATGTGACATTCCTCCAGGGTTACATAGAACCAGGGTGTGGGCTCCGAGCCATCTCCGAGACATCTCTAGTCCGTGTTGATAATGGGGGAAATGTACCCCAAAATAGTCCTTCATTAGCCAGCAGCAGTCCCCTGTCGACTCATGTGACATTCCTCCAGGGTTACATAGAACCAGGGTGTGGGCTCCGAGCCATCTCCGAGACATCTCTAGTCCGTGTTGATAATGGGGGAAATGTACCCCAAAATAGTCCTTCATTAGCCAGCAGCAGTCCCCTGTCGACTCATGTGACATTCCTCCAGGGTTACATAGAACCAGGGTGTGGGCTCCGAGCCATCTCCGAGACATCTCTAGTCCGTGTTGATAATGGGGGAAATGTACCCCAAAATAGTCCTTCATTAGCCAGCAGCAGTCCCCTGTCGACTCATGTGACATTCCTCCAGGGTTACATAGAACCAGGGTGTGGGCTCCAAGCCATCTCCGAGACATCTCTAGTCCGTGTTGATAATGGGGGAAATG
Source organism: Trematomus bernacchii (assembly GCF_902827165.1). Lineage (NCBI taxonomy): Eukaryota > Metazoa > Chordata > Actinopteri > Perciformes > Nototheniidae > Trematomus > Trematomus bernacchii. The sequence goes on along the minus strand of NW_022987542.1, from coordinate 643,703 downwards.
TACCCCAAAATAGTCCTTCATTAGCCAGCAGCAGTCCCCTGTCGACTCATGTGACATTCCTCCAGGGTTACATAGAACCAGGGTGTGGGCTCCGAGCCATCTCCGAGACATCTCTAGTCCGTGTTGATAATGGGGGAAATGTACCCCAAAATAGTGCATCATGACTCAGCAATCATCACACTCAACTTTGGTGAGAACCGGGCAAAGGGGTCAAAATCCGTCAATGTGGGGGGTGAAACGGCTGTACGCGAGCCCTGGGGGGGGCACCCGGGACCGGGCAGTGCCCCCGGCAGAAGGAACCGGGTCAAACGGGCCAAAACAGGAAAAAAAATAAAAATAAAAAGAACCAGGCAAAAGGGGGGAAAATGGGAAAAAAGTGTCCGAAAATAGTGCCTCATGACCCCGCAGGAGTCCCCCGCGGACTCCCCTGACATTCCTCCATGGTCGAAATCATCCAACTCAACTTTGGTGAGAACCGGGAAAAGGGGTCAAAATGTAAAAATTGTACCCCAAAATAGTGCCTCATGACCCCGCAGGAGTCCCCCGCGGACTCCCCTGACATTCCTCCATGGTCGAAATCATCCAACTCAACTTTGGTGATAACCGGGCAAAGGGGTCAAAATGTAAAAATTATACCCCAAAATAGTGCCTCAAAATCGGGTAGAGTCACCTGCAAAGTGCCCTCGCATTCCTCCATGGCTCAAAATGTCGAACTTAAACTATTTGGAGAACCAGAGAAATGTAAAAAATACGCCCCAAAATAGTGCCTCAAAATCGGGTAGAGTCACCTGCAAAGTGCCCTCGCATTCCTCCATGGCTCAAAATGTCGAACTTAAACTATTTGGAGAACCAGAGAAATGTAAAAAATACGCCCCAAAATAGTGTCTCATAATCGGGTAGAGTCACCTGCAAAGTGCCCTCGCATTCCTCCATGTCAAACTTTAAGTATTGAGAGAACCAGGCTGGGGGGTCCTTGCGCCACAAAATGAGGCCCACTCAAAGTGCTTGGTGAGCGGATACATTCTTCCATGATTTGCAACAGCCGTTATTTTTCTGAGTGCACCCAAAAACTGGGTTTCCGATTTCGTGCAGACGGTAGTTTGAAAAGTATGGATGAATCTTTTTGACAGAGAAGTGGAAATGAAGCCCAGGGACTTTTTCCCCTTCTCCGTTGTACCAACCATCGGAGAAGGGGAAAAATCGGCCCGAAGCGCCAATAGTCTGGCCCCTTCTCCCGTTGGCACTCTGTCATTTTTTTGACAATTTTTCAAAACTTCATTTTTGATTATTTTAAGTTATAATTAAGCGTTTTCTTCAATTTTTTTTGCTTTCCACGGGTGGGGGCGCCTGGCAGGCCGCCTATGAGCACCCAAATTCGGCCTGGATCATCCAGGATTTGTGGGCTAAGCTCCATAAACTGACTAAATCACCCAGAGAGGTCACCTTTCTAGCCCAAATATATATAATACAAATACATTTAAATAGTAAAAGGTGCACTTGTGCTCTGCATTACCCGGAATTTTATTTTCATAGCCCCATGATAGTGATTAAAAATCATTTTCATGGGAAAAAGTGTTAAAACGCCTGATTAAATTATATGCAGGACCCCAGTGAGCTCCAGACTATGTGCATTGTGTTGGGGAACCATATAAATGATAGAATAAATGCATTTAAATGCAAAAATAATGATTTTAAATCATTTTAGGGGGACAATTGTGGAGAGGAGCCTGAAAATGACTCTGCAGCAGGCTGCCTATGAGCACCCAAATTCGGCCTTCTTCACGGAACCACGACCCCTTCTGTGGAGGGTATTCTCGTGCCCCTGGTGAGCACACGTTGACCCAGGAAAGAGTCTTCAAAACACAGGTAAAAGTGTGTTAAACAGTGGGGTAACATGTTTGAAATGACAGCACACTGCTGCTTGTTGGCAGGCTGACTCACTTGACTTGTCTCACACACACCCAGGGGGGGAGAAAGAGGACACATTGACCCAGGAAAGAGTCTTCAAAACACAGGTAAAAGTGTGTTAAACAGTGGGGTAACATGTTTGAAATGACAGCACACTGCTGCTGGTTGGCAGGCTGACTCACTTGACTTGTCTCACACACACCCAGGGGGGGGAGAAAGAGGACACATTGACCCAGGAAAGAGTCTTCAAAACACAGGTAAAAGTGTGTTAAACAGTGGGGTAACATGTTTGAAATGACAGCACACTGCTGCTTGTTGGCAGGCTGACTCACTTCACTTGTCTCACACACACCCAGGGGGGGAGAAAGAGGACACATTGACCCAGGAAAGAGTCTTCAAAACACAGGTAAAACTGTGTTAAACAGTGGGGTAACATGTTTGAAATGACAGCACACTGCTGCTGGTTGGCAGGCTGACTCACTTGACTTGTCTCACACACACCCAGGGGGGGGAGAAAGAGGACACATTGACCCAGGAAAGAGTCTTCAAAACACAGGTAAAAGTGTGTTAAACAGTGGGGTAACATGTTTGAAATGACAGCACACTGCTGCTTGTTGGCAGCCTGACTCACTTCACTTGTCTCACACACACCCAGGGGGGGGAGAAAGAGGACACATTGACCCAGGAAAGAGTCTTCAAAACACAGGTAAAACTGTGTTAAACAGTGGGGTAACATGTTTGAAATGACAGCACACTGCTGCTTGTTGGCAGGCTGACTCACTTGACTTGTCTCACACACACCCAGGGGGGGAGAAAGAGGACACATTGACCCAGGAAAGAGTCTTCAAAACACAGGTAAAACTGTGTTAAACAGTGGGGTAACATGTTTGAAATGACAGCACACTGCTGCTTGTTGGCAGGTAAACATTGTTTAATTGTTTAAGTGTTTTTAAATGTATGGAACAGTGTTTTGTCTCTTTCAAAACTCTCCCGTCATTGGCCGGATACATGGGGACGATTTTATATTCACTATGACCGTTACTATTCCAGTGAGACGAAGTACGTCCGGTGACGGGAGTGATCCCATGTTAATTTTGTCCAAAAACCAGAGCATTCCCTTATCCCTCGAACCGACTGCTGCCGCGCTCGAGAGGAAGCAGGGCGCCCCTCCCTACAGCACGTGAACCAACATGTCTGAATACTTGTCCCAGAACTGCACCTAAACGTCAGTGTTTATTTCACTATGAATAGAGAGCCTGAATCCGTTTGTATTTTTGCAACAGACTGTAAAACATTATACATGCCAACGTAGTGGTTACGGAAATGAGCATGCACAGTATAGGTTTTTTATTCGTATTCACATTTTTTTGAGACACGATTTACATTTATTTGTCAGTGTTGCCATGGTGACTTGCATCTCATTTTCTCATACCTTGTCGTTTGCAATTGCCTATTTTTTCAAGTGCTGATTGTAAAAACAAGAATAAAGACAACTTAGCCTAAATAGATTCTCGCTATCGTAAAACTGATAAGCCTTAGTAATCTAATGATACACCCCTACTGTGCTATTGCTTCAGTCTGCAATGTTCAAAACAACAGATAGAGCCAGAAATCTAGGTGTAGTCATGGACTCTGACCTGAGTTTCAACAGTCACATTAAAACAGTTACTAAGTCAGCCTACTATCACCTAAAGAATATATCCAGGATTAAAAGACTAATGTCACAGCAGGATCTGGAGAAACTTGTCCATGCTTTTATCTTCAGTAGACTGGACTACTGTAATGGTGTCTTTACAGGTCTCACTAACAAATCTATTAGAAAGCTGCAGCTAATTCAGAACGCCGCTGCTCGAGTCCTCACTAACACTAAGAAAGTGGATCACATCACTCCTGTTCTGAAGTCTTTACACTGGCTTCCTGTGTGTCAAAGAATAGATTTCAAAATACTGTTGCTGGTTTATAAAGCTTTGAATGGTTTAGGCCCAAAATACATGTCTGACCTACTGCTAAATTATGAACCATCCAGAACTCTCAGGTCTTCAGGGACTGGTCAGCTTTCTGTCCCCAGAGTCAGAACTAAACATGGAGAAGCAGCGTTCAGTTATTATGCTCCAAATATCTGGAACAAACTCCCAGAAACCTGCAGGTCCGCTGCAACTCTGACTACTTTTAAATCCAGGCTGAAGACTTTTCTTTTTGCCGCTGCTTTTAATTGAACTATTCACATCTTAAACTGCACTGTAACTTTTATCCATGTATTTTTTCTTTTAATGTTTATTTTATTATCTTTTCTTTTTAATGACTGATTTTAAATGCCATTTTCTTAATGTCTTCCATTTTTGTAAAGCACTTTGAATTGCCTTGTGTTGAAAGGTGCTATATAAATAAACTTGCCTTGCCTTGCCTTGCCTTACCTTACTGAGTAACTGCACTTATATTTCAATGCTTATGGTTTAGAAAGTGACAATAGACAACCCTCAGTGGACAAAGCCAAAGGTCGGTCTGCCTGCCAGGAGAGCAGCCTACTGAAAGATATCTTATCTCTTGTAAATAAAGCTTTTAGTGCCTACAGCCAAGGCTATATGATTGGGATAGTTACTTGGTGTTAGTATTACCGAATGCATGTGAAGGCAGCACTTTATGTAACATCTATATAATATCAACTCATTGACACACGGCTGGGTCATAAGGCACTTTCACACCGGAGTGCTTTTCCCCCCGAACTAGGCCGATAGGGGGGGGGGATTCGGTTTCACACCAAAAAGATCTGGAACTTGTCCCTAGTTCGTGCCAACCTTTTCACCTCCAGATAGTCCCTGCTAGAGAGGTGGTACTTTCTTGGGGAGGAAAAGGTTCGTGGGTGTGTCGGCCACACTAACAATTTCTGATTGGCTGGGCGAATTGCAAACCACGCCCCGTAAAACTCTGAAAGGTTTTGTGAAGCCGCCATTTTATTTGCCTGCATTAGCATTAGCCCAGCGCATCAACGGAGAGAGACTAACTTATGGCAACACAAAATAAAACATGGGAGCGGTGGAGATGAGGAGGTGTCGGCGTTCTGGGGATTTACTCAGGAGATGCGACCCAGCAGCTTCATTTGTCAGAAGCATTTTGAAGGGTGATTAATCGCCGCAGCGAGCGTCACCTGTCACTCTGATCCACACACACACACACACACACACACACACACACACACACACACACACACACACACACACACACACACACACACACACACACACACACACACACATACACACACACACACACACACACACACACACACACACACACACACACACACACACACACACACACACACGTTCTTACACAAACAGAAAGTCACAGATAAATGCGGCTTTATTCCCTCTGTGACTTATTCCGGTGAGAACGCGATCTACTAGGACAGTTCCAAGGACTAAAGAGTTCGGGGGGAACAAGTAGCGGGTACAAGTACCGGCTAAGTACTTGGTGTGAAAGCGGCTGCAGTGAAACTTGGAATGTTACAAAGAAGACGCTGCATGCAGATGAAAATTGGTTCGCACTGCCAACAAACAGGCTTTGAGAAACGAGCTGATTAAAACTGAGCTTTTAAAATGTGTTCATGGGCTGCAAACCCACCGGTTAGAGCTACAGGGATGTGGAGGGTAAGTATTACGCAGACATAGACCTCCTGGTTTCAGACCAGAGGACTCTACCTTCACCAAACGCAGAGCTCTAGTAGCAGTGGTTCTGGATAAACTGAGGCAGAATCTAGATGCCTGTAACGACGAGGCAGAGACACTGACCGTGAAAAAGCAAACTGATGACTTGATTGATAATATCATTTAGGTTAGGATGGGATCTTTTTGTGTCCAGATATCCAGGCTCTAAACTCTATTAGAAAAAGAGTAATATTGGATAACATTAACTAAATGGATTTAAGTAGGCCTACGTAGTTTATCAATATGAATGAATCCCTTTAGCTGCTGTAGCATATGGGCCTACATGAAGCTTTCGTGTTAGAATGGCAGGAATAGCCATTCAAATTAAATATTGTAAATGTGTCACTAATTTATCTGCAAGCAGACATTTAGAGTTCAATGATCTACAAACGATTAGGTTCTGTAATCAGTCTGAATAAAACCACAGCATTAAGATACTGAGTAAGAAATGAGACAGAATAATAACTTGAAACACAGGTTGAATGTCGGACACATTAACAGGCATGCTGTGATTGGCTTGCTAAACCTGGAGCTTGGCTTTGGGCATGAGATCACTTATGATTCAAAGCTTCACAATTTGGTTGTTCATCTTTTTTTTCAAGTACATCTTAAAACAATGGTCCCATGCTCCTATGTACTTTGTTTTTGTTAATGTTACGTGCCAGGCGGGCTGTCATGTGTTTCATCCTCCTCTGTTTTTAGGATTCCTATTTTTAACAGTGTAAAGAACAGTGATATATAAATAAAGACTTATATTATGTTTGTGCATAATCCAAAAGAAAACAATCCCTTTCTCCTGGAGGTGGATAAATGATCGACTCACTGCAGAGAGGCAGACATGACTCACGTTACATATTTCACTTGATGGATGCAGTACTTCCTGTACTTCTATCTCTTTAACTTTAAGATATGTGCGTGTTCCTTTGTTCTGGTGTTTTTAGAGAACATACCACATGGGGTGTGTTCCAACTGCCATCCTTGGATCCATGATGCAAAAGATTTGGAATCCTGTTCAGCCAGTTATCCAACAACAGTTGTACATTATTCTCGATTCACTAGAAACTGTATGTGTTCACTTCAAGCCTTTTACCAATCTGATTGTGAGGAAAGAGTCGTGAGAGAACTACACTGAAACAGTTCAGTTTCTCATCATTCCTCCATACTTTGGAAAGAGCTTCCTAACGCCTCACACTGTATACAATTCAAATCAATGTTTTTGTTGGATGTTTTCACAGCAGAAATGTTTACATGCTGCCACAGTAGGAAACACACACGTGGGGTAGTCAAAAGGCACATGCCTATTTTCAACCACAGACATTTTGAACACAGAAAGGATGCTTTTTTGTTTGTTTTTAAAACAGGAAAACAACTCACTGTCACTGGAACCAGGTGTTTAGGGCTGTAAAGCAGTCGCTTCCACTGCAAGAAAGAAAGACAGACACCAACAGAAATAAAAAGTCAGAATTAAAATTGCACATAAGATACAGGTTAAACGTATAGGAACCATTAACAAACGTATTGTGAATGGTTCTAGACTCAAAGCTTGGGTTATATTTTATTATAATCATTTAGCTTTTTTTGTATTACTCTTTTAATGTTTGTTGTGCATCTGTTTGTTTGGTTTTTCTAGCACCTGTACCTCAGTGCATTTTGAGCTTTCCAAGCCCACTTCTGTATGTTTGGAAATGTACGCTGTGTACATGGGTTTTATTGTATAACATGTTGATCAAAACATTGTTCAAAACATTCTCCTATGTATTTGTTTGGGAAGCTTTAAAAAGCTGTTCATTTTGACATGAAAAGCACAAGTGGGGTTTACCAAGTCTATATATGTCTGCATGCAAAAGCTTTTGTTTTCAAGCACATGCAGAAAGAAGGACATCAAAGGAGTAATCATCTCTCATTGAGTTACACTGTATAACAAAGATATACACTGAAAGGACTCTATAGGAAACAAGTGGGGCTCTACCTTCACCAAACGCAGAGCTCTAGCAGTGGTTCTGGATAAACTGAGGCAGAATCTAGATGCCTGTAACGACGAGGCAGAGACACTGACCGTGAAAAAGCAAACTGATGACTTGATTGATAATATCATTTAGGTTAGGATGGGATCTTTTTGTGTACAGATATCCAGGCTCTAAACTCTATTAGAAAAAGACTAATATTGGATAACATTAACTAAATGGATTTGAGTAGGCCTACGTAGTTTATCAATATGAATGAATCCCTTTAGCTGCTGTAGCATATGGGCCTACATGAAGCTTTCGTGTTAGAATGGCAGGAATAGCCATTCAGAGTTTTGTTTAAAGAGCATTTTCTGTATCATGCAGGCGGCTTTTTAGGGATTTGTTCATGTAGAGGTGCATACATGTGTCAGGGCCAGTAGTGTTACCAATCCCGCTTCAATCACATTAGTATGCATAAAAAAGTGACAGGTCACACCTTCTAAGTCCCGCCCCCTAATTATGCTAATGAGCGCCCTTTGATATGCTAATGAGCCCCTTTGTTCGAGGTGTTATCGCGTACAGGTGTTACATCCTCCCCGGTAGCCCCCACCCCCCTCAGCCCACCCCCCTCCCCCTCACATACAGGTGTTACATCCTCACCGGTAGCCCCCACCCTTCTCAGCCCCCACCCTTCTCAGCCCCCACCCCGCTCAGCCCCCACCCTCTCAACCCACCCCCTCCTTACAGCAGGTTTCACATCCTCCCTGTCGCCCCCACCCCCCTCCTCAGCCCCCACCCCTCTCAACCCCCTCCTCCTCCCCCCTCCTGTCCGGTCGGCATGTTCGTTACAGTTTAAATCTTCCGGGGCAAAATTAGAAAAGTGCCGGTTAAAGGTCTTCTATGTTATTTAATGAGCTTTGAAACAAACTGATATGATTCGATATTAAACCAACTAATTATAGTAGATTAATTAACTATTCAAAACGTGTACAGTAATTTACAATAACACGGGAATAATAAACGGACTGCTCTCCCCCTCACGACAACACGCCAGTATCATGCAGCTCGCGCATCCAATAATGAGTGACTCGACAGTAAAACTAAAACATATCTATAACTAGTTTAGGTAGTTTGAGAGGTAATTAAAATAGCTACGTGTGATATCTGAAGAGTGTGTTTTGTTCCGCTCACCGCATGCAGAGATGCATGTCGAATAGTCCACAGCACCGGGTCTCCCCCGTCAGCAGCAGCACCGGGTCTCCCCCCGTCAGATTAGACGTTACTAGCGTTTATGTTCATAACGATCAGATATAGCTAGTTCTAGCTAATGATATGACTACCTGCTTATTAAAAGACACCTAAACAATAAGCGTCACTATGCAACGGGGTGAGGCCACAAAGTATAGCACAGCATTATGCATTTTGTTTACATGCCCACCGGAACCCTGAGGCATTTAACAACAGATCAACGCGCAATCAACCCATACAGGACATCTCTTTCTACACATTATGTGTAGACATTATAATTGACTATTCTTGTCTTCTGATGTTCAATTACATCACCCCCTTAATAAAATAATCCCTATATGAAGTTACATGAGGCTACATTTACTGGTGTTGAGCCCTGGATGATGAAAATAATCTAAGTGTCATGTTAGGGGAACATTACGGAACTCAGGAGTCCGCCCCTTTGAGGCGTTGTTAACATTAATGCTTTTGTTTTTGTTACTAAGATACTTTTTAGATACACTTTTGAAGTAAGCACCACTCTACAACTGGTAGAAAGTTAAGTACTTTGTATGGAATTGGGTTTTCTTTAGAGCTGTTTTCAGTGAGACAATGCAGTTTCTGATCATTTTAAGTTTCAAGTTTCAAGGCTTTATGGCATATGCCCATTAGCTACAGTGTAGATATGTCAATGAAAAAACATAGGTCACAGGCTCCTCCAACAGTGCACATAAAACAGATAAAATACTGCATTTTGTGCGTAATTCTCTCACAAAGGAACTGTAAGATACACGTTTATGTATGGAAAACTATATAACTTGGTAAAATATTCATTCATTTGTAATGAATTGAGTTTTCTTCAAGAATCAAACTCTAAATGGAGAGTTTGTGATTTTAACACTGTTTCGATGAAACAATGCAGTTTTGATAACTTGACTTGACTAACATTACTTTTTTAAATATATGTTTTTAGATGCTTTACTTTTGATTTCTTTCATATTATTTTAACACAACATTACTTTTTTCATATTTTTCAACATACTGTGATATATATATATATATATTTTTTTCTCTCCATTATATTTTTGAATATACAGTGATTTGTATCAAAATACAACATGCAACTATTACATTATACAATATTATGGCTTTTTGCGATATTTTCAACACAATATACTTTTTTTTTTTGTAGGGCTTCAGGATATTGGGCATGTCATGCTTAAAAACCGGTGTCATCTTTCCTGAAACTGACGTGCTGTCCGTTTTACAAACAAGTTATCTTTCTGCTTCTTCACCCTCTGAATTTTCCTCCCCCATCCCTCTTACTTCAGCCATCACAACAGCAATCAAGTCAGATCTGTGAAATTAAACACCTCTTCCCAAAGCGTGACTTCCCTATTGAGGGAGTGGGGCAGTGGGGCCTAACCCGATTTGGCCAAATATACTAACATGCAGAACATATGGTATGTTTGAAAAAAGACTAACCATCTATCCAGTTCAAGCTGTCTTTAAGATGTGACATTGCGCTCTGACTTTTTCCCGTAAAATCGTGACAAACTATTACTTATTAAATTTGACCTCATGCTGCTTGGTTGAAAATGATAGATGAGCATTTACCAACAGATCAACGCGCAATCAACCCATACAGGAGATCTCTTTCTACACATTATGTGTTATCACTATAATATCATGTCATTATTTAATGTTGTTTTGTTTGTGTGTGTGTGTACAACGAAGTCTCTTTGAGAGGAAAATGATAATTTAAAGATCTTAATACCCCCTTATTGTTTAATTACTTCACACAACTATTAAAGAATCCCTATATGAAGTTACATGAGGCTACATTTACTGGTGTGCTTCCCTAGATGATGTAAATAGTCTAAGTGTCATGTTAGGGGGGCATTACGAACCTCAGGAGTCCGCCCTTGGAGGCTTGGAGAGCGAATAAAGAGAGGTGTATTTACTGGTGTTGAGCCCTGGATGATGTAAATAGTCCAAGTGCCATGGAACTCAGGAGTCCGCCCTTTGAGGCGTTGTTAACATTAATGCTTTTTGCTTTTGTTTTTGTTACTAAGATACTTTTTAGCCTTATGATAGGATGAACTTAAGCTGTAGTCAATAAAGACATGTTTAATAGAGTGTTGCTGTTAGAGAACATACCTGCGCAGCACTCCACCACGTCTTGGCTTTGGCTTCATGGCCTTCACTGTCCTCTCCCTTTGAGTTTTTTCAAAGGCTGGGATACATTTTTCCAAATGATCACTTGTTACCTGGTGACAAACATATGGTTATATAACCTTAAAGAACTAACAAAAAATAATTAAGTATTTGCAATGCATAAACATAGAAGATATCACTGTCATATTATGATCACTTATTGTAAGTAAGTTTAAGTAAAACTAACACAAGTCAATATTATTCACCTGGGCATTAGTGGGCTTGAGGGTCTCAGGGAGCGTGGACAAAGTGACTTGTCTCTGTATTTGAGGATTCTCAGTGCAGGCACTAACAGGAAGCTGCTGTGCATTAGTGGAGAGTCCTCTGAAGGCAGCTGTTATTTCATTCACACACTCATCTGTTACCTGCTGACTCCTCATAGTAAGTCTAGCCAAGTCAGCTGTTAAGTTGTCCATACCATCGCTTGATAACTGGTAACTTTTGATTGACAGTCCAGCCATGGCAGCTGCCAACTCGTCCATATAATTCTTAAGAACGTGGTGACAATACTACAAAAAAGTGTATATATTAGGTCAGTTAACCTTGAAGAGCTAAACAGTTCAAGTGGTAAGTAACTAAGTATTTGCAATGAATAAACATAGAAATGATCACTGTCATATTATATAATCACTTAATATGGAGATAAGTAAAACTGACACAGACAGTTTAAACTGCTTGTTAAAACGCTATTGCTTATTGTGTTTTCTCAGCACACTAACATAAATAAGGATGTATAATATAAAAAAACTAGAAAACGATATAGTATTTTCAAGTCTTACTTTAGTATGGTAAAATTAAGAATAAGTCACATTAAAGTGTGTCATGATTTTCCGTAAAAAAGTCAAGTATAGTTTGTCAAAAGAATATGAAAAAATCATTTTGTAGAGTAGTATGTTGAAAATCTCAGTGTTTAACTGAACACACCTACGTGTGATAACGCCTCGAACAAAGGGGTAATTAGCATACAAAGGGGGGTCACTAGCATCAGTGGGGGAAAGGTGCTACGGGAATGAACTTTGAGGAGGGGGAACTTGTAAGAATTTCCAGCTTTTGAAGACAATTATATGGTACCCGTCCTTACAGCTAAACAAATCCTATGCCAGGTATTCAACAGACCACAAGAAGCACAAGAAGCCCCAGAAAGGATTACATTCAGAGCTAATAATGGTGAAACCGAAGAAGAAGCAAAGCAGATTATAATCGTTGCGGGTGAAAGGATAGAGAATTTGCAAGTGATGTTAATGCACTTATCTGATATAAAAAATGCATTCATTTACTTCCAAGAGACCCCTAAACATCTAGTTGGGCAATGTGAATTGAACGACAAACCGATCACTGTAAATGAAACGCGGAGAGAGGCAGCAGTGCAAATCGTTAAGTCTATTACCTTGTATGCACTACGACATTAACTTGGTCAAATGTAATATGTCTTTCTGAAGATGTGGCGAATGGTGTGTTTTTCAATTAAACAACCATAACAAAATGAAAATGTGTTTTATTTTTGCTTTCATATATAGTAATAGTATTAACTCCTCTGACTAGACTGTACTAAAATAAGACGTTTCACTGTTAAATAAAAATGGAAGTAGAAAATCGAGATAATGATGAGGCTCGTTATGTATCCAGTAACTATGAACAGCAGTTTGAAAATGTTATTTAACCCTTTAACTCTAATTGACAAATCTAAAATAGCCTCTAGCTTATCTATACATTTGTGATTTTAACACTTATTCACTGACACAAGGCAGATTATGGCTTTTTTCTCCTGCCAAGATACTTTTAGACACACTCTGAGGTATGCAAAACCTTAAAACTAGAAAATGAAGTACATTGTCTGATTAGATTTTTTCGTAAAGACTGTTTCTCTAAAAGGCAAGTTTGTGATTTTTAACACTTCTATTTTTCCCCCGTTGTCTTTCACTTACTGTTTTGATACAGTTTTATGTATGACAACTTTACAACTGGTAGAAAGTTAAGTACTTTTTCTTTCATATTATTTTAACACAACATTACTTTTTTCATATTTTTCAACATACTGTGATATATATATATTTTTTTTCTCTCCATTATATTTTTGAATATACAGCAAACTCCTGGACTACTATCGTCACCACCATTGTGGACACCCACATATTGCAGTACTACTGCTGCTGATGTTACTCCTGGGGCCAAGACGTCTCTGTTTCTGAACATAGTGAAATCGGAGTTGGTTGATATTCTGGAGAGGGTGCTGCATCGGTACAGAGAAGAAATCTGCAATGGATGTCGAGTCAGCCACCCCAGCCAGAGGCAACACGATTGTCTGAATGACATTCCAGAATATTTCTTCAGAAACAATTACAACGCGTTAATGAAAAGACTTTGGCTCGCCGACTTCATTACTGTGATTGACCAGAGTCTTAATGATAAAAACATTTACACGGCTGAATGGAGGATCCAAGGCGCTTCGGAGGCTTTTCTGCACAATCTCAAAAACTGCAGACGCCTCAAGGAGAGACTTGAAAAGATCCATGCCGAGCTGGATGGAGAAGAAGAAGACTAATAACCAGCGGTTGATTGAGGCCAGGGATTTTTTTTTTTTTTTTTTTTTTTTCTCCGATACTTTGACTTTTCTTTAAAGTAAAATAAAAAAAAAAGGGATAACTACTATGGAAAACAATCTGTATATATTTATCAGAATGCAGTCAATACCTGTTTAATAAGTGTGTTGTTGATGACGATTGAAAACAGAATGAGTAGTGATCCCCGTGTAAACAGAATGGCTGAAGTTTGTAAACTAGAAGACATTTTGGATATCGTTCATTCTGGCAGTACTATTCCGGGGTCATTGGGAAACGATTGTAAACGAAACATTTAAAGTGGTACTGGAATCTTCATTTTCCGAAACATTCTGTAACATTAGTCAAGTCATAGTATAGTTTGACAAAAAGATCTTGAAAAAGTCACGACATTGTGTGTTGAAATGGTTTTGAATAAACACATCAGTATTTAAAAAAGTAAAATTGTATCAAGTGCATCAGACAACTCAAATTACTCCATTTGAACCATATTATAAATAAGTAAAGAATGGTCATAGTATATAGCAGGGCTGTTTAATAGTTTTCTGTGTTCTGTGTTTTGTGTGTCAGTGTGTCAGTGTTGCAGTGTTTCAGTGTTTCCGTGTTTCAGTGTTCTGTGTTTCAGTGTTGCAGTGTTTCAGTGTTTTGGGTGTCAGTGTGTCAGTGTTGCAGTGTTGCAGTGTTTCAGTGTTTTGTGTGTCAGTATTTCAGTGTGTCAGTGTTTCAGTGTTTATGTGTTTCAGTGTTTTCAGTGTTTTGTGTTTCAGTGTTTCAGTGTGTTTGTGTTTCAGTGTTTTCAGTGTTTTGTGTTTCAGTGTTTCAGTGTTTTTGTGTTTCTGTCTTTCTGTGTTTCTGTGTTTTTGTGTTGCAGTGTTTCAGTGTTTTCAGTGTTTTGTGTTTCAGTGTTTCAGTGTTTCAGTGTTCTGTGTGTCAGTGTTGCAGTGTTTCAGTGTTTTGGGTGTCAGTGTGTCAGTGTTGCAGTGTTGCAGTGTTTCAGTGTTTTGTGTGTCAGTATTTCAGTGTGTCAGTGTTTCAGTGTTTCAGTGTTTATGTGTTGCAGTGTTTCAGTGTTTTGTGTGTCAGTATTTCAGTGTGTCAGTGTTTCAGTGTTTCAGTGTTTATGTGTTTCAGTGTTTTCAGTGTTTTGTGTTTCAGTGTTTCAGTGTGTTTGTGTTTCAGTGTTTTCAGTGTTTTGTGTTTTTGTGTTTCTGTGTTTCTGTGTTTTTGTGTTGCAGTGTTTCAGTGTTTTCAGTGTTTTGTGTTTCAGTGTTTCAGTGTTTTTTGTGTTTCAGTGTTTCAGTGTTTTTGTGTTTCTGTGTTTTTGTGTGTCAGTGTTTTCAGTGTGTCAGTGTTTCAGTGTTGCAGTGTTTCAGTGTTTTCAGTGTTTTGTGTTTCAGTGTTTCAGTGTGTCATTGTTGCAGTGTTTCAGTGTTTCAGTGTTTCAGTGTTCTGTGTTTCAGTGTTGCAGTGTTTCAGTGTTTTGGGTGTCAGTGTGTCAGTGTTGCAGTGTTTCAGTGTTTTGTGTGTCAGTATTTCAGTGTGTCAGTGTTTCAGTGTTTATGTGTTTCAGTGTTTTCAGTGTTTTGTTTCAGTGTTTCAGTGTTTCAGTGTTTTTGTGTTTCAGTGTTTCAGTGTTTTGTGTGTCAGTATTTCAGTGTGTCAGTGTTTCAGTGTTTATGTGTTTCAGTGTTTTCAGTGTTTTGTTTCAGTGTTTCAGTGTTTCAGTGTTTTTGTGTTTCAGTGTTTCAGTGTTTCAGTGTGTCAGTGTTTTGTGTGTCAGTGTTTACAGCCTTTCTTTGCTCTGATCAATCCCCAGGGATCCTCCCCTGGAAGGAATATAGCAGGATGAGAGAAAAACATTTAAAAAAAAACGTATCTTAGAAGTGGCTATAACATTTGATGCAATTCTAAAAGATAGTCAGATTCCTAAAAAGTTACAAACGGATGCTGGAAAATAATTATTTGTTTCTTCAGCAAGGCTTCAAAAATCTTGTTAAATAATTCTTTATATATATATATATATATATCACAGTATGTTGAAAAATATGAAAAAAGTAATGTTGTGTTAAAATAATATGAAAGAAAAAGTACTTAACTTTCTACCAGTTGTAAAGTTGTCATACATAAAACTGTATCAAAACAGTAAGTGAAAGACAACGGGGGGAAAATAGAAGTGTTAAAAATCACAAACTTGCCTTTTAGAGAAACAGTCTTTACGAAAAAATCTAATCAGACAATGTACTTCATTTTCTAGTTTTAAGGTTTTGCATACCTCAGAGTGTGTCTAAAAGTATCTTGGCAGGAGAAAAAAGCCATAATCTGCCTTGTGTCAGTGAATAAGTGTTAAAATCACAAACTTATAGATAAGCTAGAAGCTATTTTAGATTTGTCAATTAGAGTTAAAGGGTTAAATAACATTTTCAAACTGCTGTTCATAGTTACTGGATACATAACGAGCCTCATCATTATCTCGATTTTCTACTTCCATTTTTATTTAACAGTGAAACGTCTTATTTTAGTACAGTCTAGTCAGAGGAGTTAATACTATTACTATATATGAAAGCAAAAATAAAACACATTTTCATTTTGTTATGGTTGTTTAATTGAAAAACACACCATTCGCCACATCTTCAGAAAGACATATTACATTTGACCAAGTTAATGTCGTAGTGCATACAAGGTAATAGACTTAACGATTTGCACTGCTGCCTCTCTCCGCGTTTCATTTACAGTGATCGGTTTGTCGTTCAATTCACATTGCCCAACTAGATGTTTAGGGGTCTCTTGGAAGTAAATGAATGCATTTTTTATATCAGATAAGTGCATTAACATCACTTGCAAATTCTCTATCCTTTCACCCGCAACGATTATAATCTGCTTTGCTTCTTCTTCGGTTTCACCATTATTAGCTCTGAATGTAATCCTTTCTGGGGCTTCTTGTGCTTCTTGTGGTCTGTTGAATACCTGGCATAGGATTTGTTTAGCTGTAAGGACGGGTACCATATAATTGTCTTCAAAAGCTGGAAATTCTTACAAGTTCCCCCTCCTCAAAGTTCATTCCCGTAGCACCTTTCCCCCACTGATGCTAGTGACCCCCCTTTGTATGCTAATTACCCCTTTGTTAGAGGCGTTATCACACGTAGGTATGTTCAGTTAAACACTGAGATTTTCAACATACTACTCTACAAAATGATTTTTTCATATTCTTTTGACAAACTATACTTGACTTTTTTACGGAAAATCATGACACACTTTAATGTGACTTATTCTTAATTTTACCATACTAAAGTAAGACTTGAAAATACTATATCGTTTTCTAGTTTTTTTATATTATACATCCTTATTTATGTTAGTGTGCTGAGAAAACACAATAAGCAATAGCGTTTTAACAAGCAGTTTAAACTGTCTGTGTCAGTTTTACTTATCTCCATATTAAGTGATTATATAATATGACAGTGATCATTTCTATGTTTATTCATTGCAAATACTTAGTTACTTACCACTTGAACTGTTTAGCTCTTCAAGGTTAACTGACCTAATATATACACTTTTTTGTAGTATTGTCACCACGTTCTTAAGAATTATATGGACGAGTTGGCAGCTGCCATGGCTGGACTGTCAATCAAAAGTTACCAGTTATCAAGCGATGGTATGGACAACTTAACAGCTGACTTGGCTAGACTTACTATGAGGAGTCAGCAGGTAACAGATGAGTGTGTGAATGAAATAACAGCTGCCTTCAGAGGACTCTCCACTAATGCACAGCAGCTTCCTGTTAGTGCCTGCACTGAGAATCCTCAAATACAGAGACAAGTCACTTGTCCACGCTCCCTGAGACCCTCAAGCGCACTAATGCCCAGGTGAATAATATTGACTTGTGTTAGTTTTACTTAAACTTACTTACAATAAGTGATCATAATATGACAGTGATATCTTCTATGTTTATGCATTGCAAATACTTAATTATTTTTTGTTAGTTCTTTAAGGTTATATAACCATATGTTTGTCACCAGGTAACAAGTGATCATTTGGAAAAATGTATCCCAGCCTTTGAAAAAACTCAAAGGGAGAGGACAGTGAAGACCATGAAGCCAAAGCCAAGACGTGGTGGAGTGCTGCGCAGGTATGTTCTCTAACAGCAACACTCTATTAAACATGTCTTTATTGACTACAGCTTAAGTTCATCCTATCATAAGGCTAAAAAGTATCTTAGTAACAAAAACAAAAGCAAAAAGCATTAATGTTAACAACGCCTCAAAGGGCGGACTCCTGAGTTCCATGGCACTTGGACTATTTACATCATCCAGGGCTCAACACCAGTAAATACACCTCTCTTTATTCGCTCTCCAAGCCTCCAAGGGCGGACTCCTGAGGTCCGTAATGCCCCCCTAACATGACACTTAGACTATTTACATCATCTAGGGAAGCACACCAGTAAATGTAGCCTCATGTAACTTCATATAGGGATTCTTTAATAGTTGTGTGAAGTAATTAAACAATAAGGGGGTATTAAGATCTTTAAATTATCATTTTCCTCTCAAAGAGACTTCGTTGTACACACACACACAAACAAAACAACATTAAATAATGACATGATATTATAGTGATAACACATAATGTGTAGAAAGAGATCTCCTGTATGGGTTGATTGCGCGTTGATCTGTTGGTAAATGCTCATCTATCATTTTCAACCAAGCAGCATGAGGTCAAATTTAATAAGTAATAGTTTGTCACGATTTTACGGGAAAAAGTCAGAGCGCAATGTCACATCTTAAAGACAGCTTGAACTGGATAGATGGTTAGTCTTTTTTCAAACATACCATATGTTCTGCATGTTAGTATATTTGGCCAAATCGGGTTAGGCCCCACTGCCCCACTCCCTCAATAGGGAAGTCACGCTTTGGGAAGAGGTGTTTAATTTCACAGATCTGACTTGATTGCTGTTGTGATGGCTGAAGTAAGAGGGATGGGGGAGGAAAATTCAGAGGGTGAAGAAGCAGAAAGATAACTTGTTTGTAAAACGGACAGCACGTCAGTTTCAGGAAAGATGACACCGGTTTTTATGCATGACATGCCCAATATCCTGAAGCCCTACAAAAAAAAAAAGTATATTGTGTTGAAAATATCGCAAAAAGCCATAATATTGTATAATGTAATAGTTGCATGTTGTATTTTGATACAAATCACTGTATATTCAAAAATATAATGGAGAGAAAAAAATATATATATATCACATATGAAAAATATGAAAAAAGTAATGTTGTGTTAAAATAATATGAAAGAAATCAAAAGTAAAGCATCTAAAAACATATATTTAAAAAAGTAATGTTAGTCAAGTCAAGTTATCAAAACTGCATTGTTTCATCGAAACAGTGTTAAAATCACAAACTCTCCATTTAGAGTTTGATTCTTGAAGAAAACTCAATTCATTACAAATGAATGAATATTTTACCAAGTTATATAGTTTTCCATACATAAACGTGTATCTTACAGTTCCTTTGTGAGAGAATTACGCACAAAATGCAGTATTTTATCTGTTTTATGTGCACTGTTGGAGGAGCCTGTGACCTATGTTTTTTCATTGACATATCTACACTGTAGCTAATGGGCATATGCCATAAAGCCTTGAAACTTGAAACTTAAAATGATCAGAAACTGCATTGTCTCACTGAAAACAGCTCTAAAGAAAACCCAATTCCATACAAAGTACTTAACTTTCTACCAGTTGTAGAGTGGTGCTTACTTCAAAAGTGTATCTAAAAAGTATCTTAGTAACAAAAACAAAAGCATTAATGTTAACAACGCCTCAAAGGGGCGGACTCCTGAGTTCCGTAATGTTCCCCTAACATGACACTTAGATTATTTTCATCATCCAGGGCTCAACACCAGTAAATGTAGCCTCATGTAACTTCATATAGGGATTATTTTATTAAGGGGGTGATGTAATTGAACATCAGAAGACAAGAATAGTCAATTATAATGTCTACACATAATGTGTAGAAAGAGATGTCCTGTATGGGTTGATTGCGCGTTGATCTGTTGTTAAATGCCTCAGGGTTCCGGTGGGCATGTAAACAAAATGCATAATGCTGTGCTATACTTTGTGGCCTCACCCCGTTGCATAGTGACGCTTATTGTTTAGGTGTCTTTTAATAAGCAGGTAGTCATATCATTAGCTAGAACTAGCTATATCTGATCGTTATGAACATAAACGCTAGTAACGTCTAATCTGACGGGGGGAGACCCGGTGCTGCTGCTGACGGGGGAGACCCGGTGCTGTGGACTATTCGACATGCATCTCTGCATGCGGTGAGCGGAACAAAACACACTCTTCAGATATCACACGTAGCTATTTTAATTACCTCTCAAACTACCTAAACTAGTTATAGATATGTTTTAGTTTTACTGTCGAGTCACTCATTATTGGACGCGCGAGCTGCATGATACTGGCGTGTTGTCGTGAGGGGGAGAGCAGTCCGTTTATTATTCCCGTGTTATTGTAAATTACTGTACACGTTTTGAATAGTTAATTAATCTACTATAATTAGTTGGTTTAATATCGAATCATATCAGTTTGTTTCAAAGCTCATTAAATAACATAGAAGACCTTTAACCGGCACTTTTCTAATTTTGCCCCAGAAGATTTAAACTGTAACGAACATGCCGACCGGACAGGAGGGGGGAGGAGGAGGGGGTTGAGAGGGGTGGGGGCTGAGGAGGGGGGTGGGGGCGACAGGGAGGATGTGAAACCTGCTGTAAGGAGGGGGTGGGTTGAGAGGGTGGGGGCTGAGCGGGGTGGGGGCTGAGAAGGGTGGGGGCTGAGAAGGGTGGGGGCTGAGAAGGGTGGGGGCTACCGGTGAGGATGTAACACCTGTATGTGAGGGGGAGGGGGGTGGGCTGAGGGGGGTGGGGGCTACCGGGGAGGATGTAACACCTGTACGCGATAACACCTCGAACAAAGGGGCTCATTAGCATATCAAAGGGGGCTCATTAGCATAATTAGGGGGCGGGACTTAGAAGGTGTGACCTGTCACTTTTTTATGCATACTAATGTGATTGAAGCGGGATTGGTAACACTACTAGGGCCTCATTCACCTACAGTATATAAAGACACCTTCATTTACATGGAGACCTGCTTGTTTTATTCAATTGATGTTGCGAACGTGTGGAAGATGAGGAAATAGAGAGACAATACAGATCATTATCGACAATGGCTTTGATTTCATTAAAAACTTTAATGCGACAAGGTAAACAGTTGAATGTTCCACATAATTCACTTCTTTGAGCTGTATGTACACATTAACCCTCATCATCAAAGCCAAAATGAGCACATTCTGGACGATTATTAAAAATAGTATTTAAATATACATTTCAGGTGTGCTGTTTTGTTTAGATCATTAACATCTGGAGCTCTTTTAATGTCCTTTTTGATTATTGTTACACCAGGTCTTGTCAAAACCTTTATTCCATATTCAATATCCATTACTAAACAAAACAGCAATTCTACTCCACTACAATTCAGAGGTTAACCTGGTATTTTTACTCCACTACATTTATTTTAGTTACTTTGCAGATTCTGATTAATGATGTGAAATATAAACAACCCTTAAATCAGGCTTTAGTTACACCTGAGTAAAATTCAGGGAAAGGTGATTGTCAAGTGCCAACAATCAGGAGAGATATTTGATAGTTGCTGCTTGAGAAGACTAAACATTTATCTGCAGATCCCTATAAAGTATATTCATTACTCGTTATTCTCTGCTAATAGTTAATGAAAGACTGTATATAATGGCTATTTTGCATATCCCTTTCAAGATTTCAAGATTTTCTAAGGTTCATTGATATACCATATAGACAACTAATTCAATAACGTGCTTTAACCACTAGGCGGTGCACACAAGGTACACACAGCCATAATAACTTTGTATTATTAGTGTAGGACACTTGTGTATGTATAACATCTGAAGATGTGTAGTTTTATTCATGTTTTCACATAATTGTACAGGATTACTATATATATTACTATATTATTTCACATGTTTTACTTCTAATATCTGATTTGTAAAACATCACAGACAGAAAGGTATATCCGTCATTTAACAGTAAGCTATTGAAATTCTGAATCCATAGATGTGTCTCCCATCACCCAAATCCCCTGACTATTCTCTCAACTCAGTATTTACATTCTTATATTCAAAGAAAATCAGTAATATCTTTAAAAACGACAAGTCCTTTTATATCAGCTGTGCACCGTTATGGCGTAAATATAACCTATCTACCAATTGGATCAAATATAAAAGTCAGCCGAATTAGTATTGATACTGCAAGGAGACGTATTGTGTGAAGAGAAATGTAAGATGTTGTTTAATTGCTGATATATTTATGATCCATGTCACGTTTTCAGTTTTGGTGGCAGTGCTTCCTGTTTGTCAGACTTGTTATACAGTCTTTGATCCACACACATGGATTAACATGGATTTAATACATTAATGTAGCCTTTGTTTCTGCTAAAAGAGGTGTCGACCAGCTAGGGCAACAAGAAAATCGGCGAAATCGAGTGTGACGATTAAAAAATTAATTAAAAACATCTCATTTTGACAATAAAAACCGACCAATAGGCGCGGTAGACCATTTGCTTGGCACTTCCGGGTATTTCTCCACTGGTTGGGCCATGTTAACAATACCGTGTAACTGTCACGTTTGAAGGGACGAAACCGTGACATATTCACGTCTCCCAGCATGGTAGATCGTCACATGTTCACGTCTTGCCGTGATACCGGGTTGATCCCCCCACATGGATCACACCTGGCACACGCAATACATGTTCAGTGTCTATTCTTTGTATATTTACTGCAGTTTTTCATGTTTACCAGTAGTCTGATACAATATGTACAGTTTGAAAGGGTGTTAAATGAAATTTGGTGATGATTAAGGGTTTTTGTGTTAATGTAATAGCAGTTAAAACAGGACCGGTCAAATTTGACCGCGAACACCAAAGTAAGGGGGGGGGAAACGAACACAACAGGAGGGTTAAGAAGACGCTGTAAGCAGTGATACCATGATAATAGATGAGTTGGCTACTTGTAGTCATGAAGAGGCCGACACAATATTTGCATGACAAGCAAGCAGCAATAGATGACAGAAAATCATAATTGTCAAAGCCAACGACACAGATATTCTTGTGATGGCAGTTCTTCCAGTCCTTCAGGACATTGATCTGAAGCATATGTGGATTGCCTTTGGACATAGACTAAACCTGAAGTGGATCACTGTGCATCTGAAGTAGATCTTTGCATGACTTTTGGGATGGAGAACAGCAAAGTGATTATCTTCTTTCATGCCTTTACTAGCTATGATGTTGTTTAAGGGGATTCCGCAGTAAAGGTAAGAAGACATCTTGCATAGATTTATGTTGAGTAACCTAAAAATAATCTAATTAGTAGTATTACTATTATTTTCAACAGTGGGTGTTACAGTAAAGTACAGCATTAAATGTTTTTAATAGTAACTACTGTAGTAATGTGTATTGCATTCATTATTTTGAGTAACTACCCCAACACTGATGATGACCACCTGAAGATCTTTGAGAAGTGTTGTGGTCATGAAGGCTTTTCCTCCTACTCAAGCAGCTCTACCGCAGCATATTACATTACATGTCACTTATTAGAAGCTTTTATCCAAAGCGACTTACAGATATTAGAATCAGAATACCTGTATTAGTCCCACAGAGGGGAAAATATCCTACAAGGCAAGCTGTATAGTCGGTCAACAGTAAGTCAACCAGAAATACAGAATCCTGCAGAGTGGTGATGGACCAAATAAGATGATCAGTGGCAGAAATTCTGTACCAAACTTCAACCTATCGTGGAGAGCTGTCAGCAGCTAAACAAGTGTTGAATAAATGACCCCAAAGGGATGAACATGGAAATTTGGCTGCTTATAACCACTTGTGAAAGATTATTACTGCTATCTGCAGTACTATTAATTACCTACTTTATTATAATACAACTAATGTGTGCTTTTCTTCTATATATTAATTAGGGCTGTCAGTCGATTAAAATATTTAATCGCGATTAATCGCATGATTGTCCATAGTTAATCGCGATTAATCGCAAATTAATCGCACATTTTTTATCTGTTCTAAATGTACCTTAGAGGGATATCTTTCAAGTTTTTAATACTCTTATCAACATATAAGTTGACAAATATGCTTTATATGTTTGTTTATTATCATTTGAACAATGACAAATATTCTCATGAATATTAAACACAACAACCTGAACATTACAAATATTCGCTTCAATTCAACCTGGAACCTCTCTCATACAATAATACTGTGTGTGTGTGTGTGTGTGTGTGTGTGTGTGTGTGTGTGTGTGTGTGTGTGTGTGTGTGTGTGTGTGTGTGTGTGTGTGTGTGTGTGTGTGTGTGTGTGTGTGTGTGTGTGTGTGTGTGTGTGTGTGTGGAGCTATGTGCAGCTCAAGGCATATATGCTCCAATGGGAGCTGCCTGGATGCTGCAATCATGTTGCGCGTACTATCCGTGCTGACTTTTCGTACAATGTCCCACTGTCTGGCTACCTGCATAAAGTCAAGTGCTCGGCGCAGTTGTCGGCGAAATGTCATTGAAACAGCTCCTTATATCCGTTAGCGCAGCTAGCTAGCACCAGATGCTAACAACAACAACACGTAAGGTGTGCCTCGCTTGCGCGAGTCGCGCCACACATACACACTCCCTCCCGGTCCTCCCGATGGCCAGTCCGGGCCTGCCAGTGAGCGTGGAAGTGTGGTCTGCCACAAGCGGGCGGTAGGAGCGGGGCTGTCAGCATCAGCTTGTCGATGGTATTTTAAACTCGATGCGCTCTGAAACTACGGCGGCCGAGGACAAAAAATACACATGCGTTAATCGCGTTAAAATAATTAGTGGCGTTAATTTTTTTTTGCGTTAACGCGTTATTAACGCGTTAACTTGAGAGCCCTAATATTAATATCAGGGATGCAAACTCATCAGGTATGAAAAAGGTGACAAGGATCCGAGCCCCCCGACCCCACGGAATATCGGCTTTAAAATGAGGAATAACAGATGATTTTAGCAGTCAGAACAACTAAAGCAGCAGTGGTAATAAAAACAGAAACGCCAAAGAGTCACATCTAATAGAAATATATTTAAGCATTTATTTGAATTTTGTAACAGTCAGTTTATAATTTTGGCAGCACTGTTGAGCATTTTGAAAATGTATTTTCATGCCTCTGTGCAAGGCTTAGTCTTTCTATCTTTATAGCCACTGGTGTAAAGTAACTTCAGTAAGTTCATAAACTCAAGTACTATACTTGGGTACAATTTTGAGATACTTTATTTAATTATTTCAATGTGTTGCTACTTTGTTCTTCTTCTCCTCTACAGTTCAGAGGTAAATGGTGTACTTCTACTCCACTACATGTATTTAATACCTTTAGTTACTTTACAGATGTGGATGAATGGTGTGAAATATAATCAAGTGTTAAATCAGACTTTAGTTCCACCTGGAGTAAATTCACAAGCTGCCCTGCAGTATACAAAGTCATTCAAACTAGCTGCACCTTTACCAGCTTTGAGAACACTTTCATGATCAATCATTATAAAACATATCATATATATTATTCTGAAATGGACCAAACTCCACAATGACTACTTTTACTGTCGCTACTTTAACTATATTTTGATGATAATACTTTTATACTTTTACTTGAGGAACATTTTGAATGCAGTACTTTTACTGTAACAGAGTATTCCTACACTCTGGTACTTCTACTTTTACTCAAGTACAAGACCTGAGTACTTCTACTTTTACTCAAGTACAAGATCTGAGTACTTCTACTTTTAATCAAGTACAAGATCTGAGTACTTCTACTTTTACTCAAGTACAAGATCTATACTTATACCACCTCCGTTTATAGCCTATGAAAAAAACTATTAGAAAACGAAGGCTAAAGCTAACGTTAGCAGATAGTGGCAATGTATGCTAGTTAGCTAGCTCAACGATAATAGTGCGACAGAAAAACTTTTCAGTGCACATCACGCTCTGCCGCTCCGACAGGGAGCTCTGCTCTGAACACCTGAACACCATGCGTGTCATGGCATAACAGTTTGCGGCCGCAGATTACTCCGGGTCCCAGACCCCCCCCCCCCCCCATACCCCAAAAATATTTTTATTGCAGATCTACATGAATCACACAAACGACCTATTTTGGATTCAAAACGGAATGAATTTCGCCGAAAGGTGACAAGTTTGCATCCCTGTAATATGTTAGCTTATTCTGTGTTATGCATCCGTTTTTGTTTAGCTGCTATGCCACTTTTGCTGTAACATGCGTAAATGTCCCCGCTGTGGGACAAATAAAGGATTTCTGATTCTGATATGAGCCAGTTGAGGTGTTGCACAGGGTGTCGGAACTTGGACACACATTTTTTCTTATATGTAGCTGAATGCAGTTGTAATGGTACATTCAGAGGGTGTGACGAACATTGAGACTCCTGTGACAAGCTGGTTGATGGAAAATGAGTTTATTTTAATACAATTAGTTATGAGAAACATTAATAAGACAAGATATGAGCCAGTTGAGATGTTGCAGATGGGTGTCTGAACTTGGACACAGCTTACATTGCCTCTTATATGTAGACGAATGCTGTTGTAATGGTACATTCATAGTGTGAGAAACATGACAATAAATGTAGTATTTTGTGAACTTGTGTACCTGTTTTACTTTAAGAAAGCCAGGCTTTCCATACCTGTTGGAATGGTATGTTCAGACTATGGGTATTGGATAACATCTGTCCAGTTGGAAGGAAGTGGGCTAAAATAGCATTTATTTAATCAGATAACAGATATCAAATCAATCAAATCAAATCAAGTTTTATTTATATAGCACATTTTTAAAACGATTTTTGGTCGAGCCAAAGTGCTGTACATATAATTACCTTACAGTAAGGACACTTTACAGCAAATACAACAGCACAGTTTGTGCAGAGTATCAGTATGAGAAAAATGACACCCTCTTTCCTATGTGAACATCAACAAAGAAATTAGTGAGTTGACACGTAAACCATGGTTTGTGAACTTCAATTCATATAGAATTTTAATTTAGTGTGTTTTTTTGCGCATATGTATCCCAGTTCACAAAGGGTAAACAACACACAAGTTCCAGGCCAATCGTTACACAGAGTTTTCAACACAGAAGTGATTTAGCCAATCAGAATGCAGATCCTGCAGCACCGGAGGCAGGCTTTACTGCACTCGCAATGTGACAGTGAAGGGAGAGTTCTGCTTCTGAAGATAATAACTCCGTAATAACTCAATATAATGTTTTCAACCATAAACGGCAACACTTTGTAGTTGTAGGTAGGTGTGTGTGTGAGTGTGAGAGAAGGCCTGCTCACGGAAAGCTGGTTGCTGACACAGAAGGACTCCCGAATAGGTGAATTGCGGTAAAGAAATAAAAAATAGAGAAAGTGCATCTCTGTCAGCAGAGCTTCTGTCAGTCAGAGGGTTAGGTAAAGGTTGAGATAGTTATCATGTGAGGAGAATTAAGTAAAATACACTTCATTTATTTTTTAAATAACTGTCATGAAGCAATGTTTGAACCAACCTTAGTCATGGGTTTGTTTTAAATACAAACAATTACATATTCCTCACAAGCCACATTTTTAAGGATTGTTTAAGGCAATTCATTCCAGAATGTTCACTTAGTTCAAAGAAGCAACATGCATAGTAAGATAAGAACTTTTTTTCACTTTATTTGAAGTGAGAGGTTGTGTGTGAGAGTGCACACAATGTTATTGTTTGACGATAACTGGCCTCTGGTCTTAATACTGGTAGGAGAGGTTAAGTACATTTCAGTCAATATCATGGTGTGTGACATTAACAAGAATTCTGACTGAGCAGAGGTATGTGTGTCTGTGTGAGGGAGGGTGTGTCTGAGTGTGTGGGTCAATTATTGTAAATGTTTAGATGTTCATGTTCTATGTGTGAGAGAGAGTGGCACATAGAGGAAGAGAGTGAGGGAGCACACAGAAAGGAGAGAGAGAGGTGGGGGGACATACACCCAGCATGTGTGCCTACTGTATGTGTATGATGTGGCTCTTTGCAGTAACGCAGGGAAATTATTGGCTCTTAACCTCTGACTGGTGTACACCCTAGTGTCCTTCAGGGTAGGGTGGGGGAGAGAGGCGCTGTGCCCCAGCGTCCTTTCCTCAAGGAGGGGGTAGGGTGGGGGAGAGAGGCGCTGTGCCCCAGCGTCCTTTCCTCAAGGAGGTGGTAGGGTGGGGGAGAGAGGCGCTGTGCCCCAGCGTCCTTTCCTCAAGGAGGGGGTAGGGTGGGGGAGAGAGGCGCTGTGCCCCAGCGTCCTTTCCTCAAGGAGGGGGTAGGGTGGGGGAGAGAGGCGCTGTGCCCCAGCGTCCTTTCCTCAAGGAGGTGGTAGGGTGGGGGAGAGAGGCGCTGTGCCCCAGCGTCCTTTCCTCAAGGAGGGGGTAGGGTGGGGGAGAGAGGCGCTGTGCCCCAGCGTCCTGTCCTCAAGGAGGGGGGTAGGGTGGGGGAGAGAGGCGCTGTGCCCCAGCGTCCTTTCCTCAAGGAGGTGGTAGGGTGGGGGAGAGAGGCGCTGTGCCCCAGCGTCCTTTCCTCAAGGAGGGGGTAGGGTGCGGGAGAGAGGCGCTGTGCCCCAGCGTCCTTTCCTCAAGGAGGGGGTAGGGTGGGGGAGAGAGGGCGCTGTGCCCCAGCGTCCTTTCCTCAAGGAGGTGGTAGGGTGGGGGAGAGAGGCGCTGTGCCCCAGCGTCCTTTCCTCAAGGAGGGGGTAGGGTGGGGGAGAGAGGCGCTGTGCCCCAGCGTCCTTTCCTCAAGGAGGGGGTAGGGTGGGGGAGAGAGGCGCTGTGCCCCAGCGTCCTTTCCTCAAGGAGGTGGTAGGGTGGGGGAGAGAGGCGCTGTGCCCCAGCGTCCTTTCCTCAAGGAGGTGGTAGGGTGGGGGAGAGAGGCGCTGTGCCCCAGCGTCCTTTCCTCAAGGAGGGGGTAGGGTGGGGGAGAGAGGCGCTGTGCCCCAGCGTCCTTTCCTCAAGGAGGTGGTAGGGTGGGGGAGAGAGGCGCTGTGCCCCAGCGTCCTTTCCTCAAGGAGGGGGTAGGGTGCGGGAGAGAGGCGCTGTGCCCCAGCGTCCTTTCCTCAAGGAGGGGGTAGGGTGGGGGAGAGAGGCGCTGTGCCCCAGCGTCCTTTCCTCAAGGTGGGGGTAGGGTGCGTGTGATGTCCTCATCAGGGTCTTCCTCACTGTCATCAATGATGTCACTGTCTTGGTCATGGTTCTCCACGGAGTCATCAGGCCATTGAGGGGCATTTGGTCCGATTGCCAGGCTGTGTAGGCCGAAGAAAGATGCTGGATGTGTGTGTCCACGTCAGCAAGTCTTTTCTTTAGAAGACTAGCCAATCCATCTCTCCGTTCTTGAGTCATGTCTAGGGCAGAACATAGAGAATAGAATAGTGAAAAGGCATCTAATTTTTGTTACTAGTACACACTGTGGATGGTAAGTAGTATTTGGGTATGGTATCATGGAATTTACCACTATGTCCTCCACATGACACATGTTGCATCTGCATCCTGATCTTGTCAGCCTGACTTCTCAGATAAAGGCAGTGCTGCCTCATCTCCCTCACAATTATGGCCCTCTCCTCCACAAGTCTCCTTTTGCCCATGTAGGCATCGAAGACTTTTTTTTGGGCCAAAATGGACACCGATTCTGAAGAGAGAGGAACAGCAAGCATACCATTACCGACCAAGACATGCACCAGTAGGATAAGTGACCGGTCATAGTCTATTGACTGGGAAGCTGGTGTTATAGGTCTTGCTTAGTGCCAGAAAATAAACATATTATATAAACACAAACAAGAGAAGCTCTTACCATCACTTTGCACTTCCCATGGCCATATTAGACTGTCTGTTGTTTGCTGTTCTGCAGACAGTCTTCTCTCCACCTCTTCTTCCTGGATTTCTCCTTCAGGAGGCTGTCCGGTGTTGTACTGGCGTATTGCCGCTAAGAGTTTGGTCTTTTTCTCCCTTAACCTTTTGCGACGCAACTGCCGAATCTTATTGCTGTCTATATGATGTAAATGTAAAAAAGATTACAGAAACAATGTTCAATGGAATTTTTTAATTACATGACTGCAACTGAATAATAATAACTTACGAGTCTGTCTGTCTTTTGGCACAGCCCTAGAAATAGCTGCTCAATGGACATCTGGAGAGACCGATTGTCGCCTGATGTGTTGTCTTGGGTAAATAACAAGAAACACAGTTTGAGGACAAAGACAACATAGGTGTTAATACTATACGTTAAATAAGAATGTTATATTATCAAGTTAGGAAACAGCATACCGTTTGATGCCCAGTCTCTAACATCATTAACCCATTGTTGGACTTTGTCCTCAGGACATCCAATCTCTTCGCAGGTGTCCTTCATTTTTTTAGTCTCACCCTCCAACATTTGGATTGTCTGTTGTAACAAAGATGTTGCAGATACAGAAGTATTTTCAAGATTTTCACCCAAATTTCCATAACTTTTCATGTCTTGAAAACAGTAATTAATCATTCAAACTTTTCCAGACCTGCGCAAGCACTCAGTATCCAACACTTTACCAGCTTGGACAATTATTTGTTTGTGACAGGTTTGCACATTAGCCTTACAAATCTAATCTTGTCATGCCTATGCTTACATGGCCAATTACCTTGACATATCTCTTGGCCAACACGACATGAAGGTTTTCCTGCTTCCGTCTGTTCCATCCCATTGCATGGACAGTCAACATGTCATTGCGAGCTGTTTTTAAAAGTAAAATTGACAAGCAGATAATATAACTTGGGTATTTGGAAATCAACTCATAAAAACTCTAGTACTGTTAAAACAGACTACATCAAAGACAAAGATAAAGTAAAGTAAGAGATGGATAATAACTTCAAGACAGAATTATGTTGGTCTAATGACAAGAGGACATACCTGATTTTGTCATGTACTTAGTTGTGATGGCACAACGTGACAGAAAGCTGTTCACCATCTCCACTTCTTCGCCAGCCGTCGAACCAGCCCCCTCCAAATTTCTCGCACTCCACACAATCTAACAAATACACATATATTATATGTCATAGATGAATTAAAAAAAGTTCTTACAATCACAATAATATAACAGTGGGCCTACCTCACACTTTGTGGAATGGGCCTTGGCATGCATGACCGAGAGAAACGGTTGCATGCTCAGCAAAGGTCGCAGTTCTGGCATTGTCTTTGACACTTTTTCGAGGTAGGGCCAGTATTTACAAGCAATATCTGTGCAATAAAAATGCACGTTTGTAGCTTGAAACTGCGTTTGAAGGAACAAGGGGTAGGCAAATATTTCTCCTCTGAACATGTTGAGAGCTTTCAGTAGCACTCCATGTCTACATACAGCCACCTCTAGCCCCTCTTCATCAAGCCTGCTGGCTCTTCTTGCTGTCTCTCGAGCAGCTGACCACTGGCTGGTACCACATGTACCTTTTCCTGGGGTCTACAATTAAAGACATTTTAATGTTACACTCTCAAAACAAGTAAAGGCTAGAAAAATGATAGAAAGAAAAATGTTGTGCTTACACTTTTTACATTTGTTCTGACTTTGTCAACAAAGTCTGTGACAGCCGAGTCTTCCATGATGAACAGCCCTTTAAAAAGGGTTTCATCGATCCTAAATTCAAAAATAAATATTCAATTCATTATTATCATCATCGATAGGCTACTTCTTAAATTCAATTGACATAAAAAAAAGATGTACCTCTGTGACTGTCGGAACCGGTACTGTTTCCTATTCCCATCCACTGACACAGCCAACATTTTGGGAGTACAAGCTGGGCATGAGAAGGGTTCCTCACACGTCATTTTCTGGCACTCGTACTGGCAGGCCATATACTCCAGAAAGCTCCTTTGGAAGACATCTCCATGGATTTTTCCTGTCTGGAAGTTTGAGAAGAAAAATTGTTAATTTACACATGTCAGAATAATACGAGGAAACAGACAGGGTGTTTCTACGTCATCGAGTGCCGCCGAAGTACTGTTCCAATCTCCAGCATACTTGGAAATCTACCGAGCCCTGCATAATCCGTTTGGAGAAATATTGAGGCTGCACATGAGTAGACTCCGCGGTCTTAAAATCCCCACAATGCTTTGCGCACGGACCAATTTCCCCAAATCTGTGGCGGAAGATGTAAGGCGGGGCCTATCATATGACGCACACCTGCACACTTGCTAGCGTGTTCCACTCTTCGTTTTCCGAATGCCAGGAAGTATTCTTGACTCGCTTCTGAAGCAAGATGCTCGGCAGACATGTGCTACCAAGCAAGCGTACTCGCGATTGAGAAACACGCGAAGACTTTCACAGTGGTTGAAGGCAAGAGGGGGGCTATTAGGAGTATCCCCAGTGGCGTTTTTATATGTACAAAAGTGGTGGGGCACAAAAAACTTAGATGTCTATATATAAGCTTCTGCAGTGACGTGCAGTGAGGTTCATGGCTGCTGAGGCACTGGCACTGACTCTTCAGGTTTACAAATATTATATTTTGACCTAAACCAAAATATAATATTATTTTCAAAAGCTTTTTTTGTCTGATGCTTCGATTAATTTTAAACAGACAGTTCAACAAAAGGATACCCAAAAAATGTAATTTTATCATTTAAATATTGAATTGTTCTCTCTTAGTAAGATCCCATTTTCAATAAAATGGCGGTCTTACCTTGACTTGAAGATGAAGTCCATTTTCCTATCCTTCTGGACAAACATTTCTATTACTTTTTTGTAAAAGTCCTCCTTATCTTCTTGTAGTTTCAAAAGTCTATCATAAATCTATGGATTAGATTTATGATAAAAAAATTATAAAAGTAGGGTAGACATGTGGATGTTATCCGGCTAATCAAAACGTGCAGGTACGTTTCCCACAGATCTTATTTCGAGCTATTTTCTAAAATCCTCTGGAGAAATCTCATTGCTTTTTTGTGCTTACTTCCTGGTTTTAGGACGCGCCACTGCAGCTCTCTCGTCTCCTCTTCAAGCACCACACCACTCTAACTATTTATTACAATGGCCTATTTTTATACGTACAACGGAATAACAGATATTTCTTCAATACCTCTCTAAGCTGAAACATGCTGTACCAATCATGTTGTGAACAATCACAACAAAAACGACATATGTTAATCATGAATACCTGTATACATGCACAAACCTTTAGTACGTCGGCTGGTTGCCCCACTTCTGCTCCTCCTTTTTAGAGGACCCCCCTGAGCATCTTTGCCTACCCAGCTGATTCTGTTCCTGCTAGATGCTGCTCTGGCCCTGTCTTCTTTCTCCTTCAATAAAGTAGTCATGCATTATCACAACAAGCTGCTTTTTATTCCCAGTCTATTCCTATTCACTTTGAATTACAAGCACATAATCAATCAACCTAATCAGTACATCGGGCACAAAACCAATACCATTGAAATTAAACAATTTACCTTCTGTTGTTTACAAAGTAAATCGGCAAGGAAAATGGCATCTTCTAGCTGTTCCTCGCCTTGTGTAGCAGCCATTTCAGGAACTAGAAAACACACACAGGTGTGTGTGTGTGTGTGTGTGTGTGTGTGTGTGTGTGTGTGTGTGTGTGTGTGTGTGTGTGTGTGTGTGTGTGTGTGTGTGTTTGCGTGCGTATAAATACAAAAGAGAAAGTGGTAAAGAGACAGAGATGAAGATGGTAAGAATGGGGAGAAGACAGGAAGAAATGTAGGGAATATAGCTTTGAGGAGGGAGACCAGAAGAAATAGAAAAAGGCTCTTAAAAGTGCTGTTTGATCTTGCTTTGGTTTGGTGCCAACAATCAGGCGAGATATTTGGTAGTGGGTGCTTGAGAAGACTAAATATTTATCTGCAGATCCCTATAAAGTATATTCATTACTCGTTATTCTCTACTAATAGTTCATTAAAAACTGTATATAATGGCTATTTTGCACATCCCTTTCAAGATTTTCTAAGGTTTATTGACATATCATATACACAACTACAGTGTAGTTATGCAATGTATGAAAAACTTGGGTCACAGGTTCCTCAACAGTGCATTACAAGACATCTATCGATATCTGTGTACCTCCACCATTAAACATATTCTGCACCTTTCTTATACTATCTACATACATCTTATAAGAATATAATTAATATGTATAATATCAGTTAAAATAAGTGCTTCAACATAGTTAACATTGCAGGAAAGTTGATTGTCAAGTTCCAAAACAAACCATGCAATATATTAGACGTTAAGTACTTTGTCAGGCTTAATATCTGTAGATACCCCCAAAGCTTTTTTCTTATTTAAAAGAAGACCTTAACCTAAAGTATTCTTTAATGTTTAAATAAAGCCTTATTAGTTTGTCTGTTTTGCACATCCTCCTATCAGGCACTAAACTGTTTTATTGTAGAGATCACTTACAGTATCTTCTTGATATTTTCTATTCTATATTATTTATATCATTGACCTTCCACTGTCCCACTATATTAAGAGTATGTACTCTTAATATTGAAATGTTTTCATCAAATATAACACATTCAAAAGTGCTTTACAAAAATGAAAGACATTAAGAAAAAGGCATTTTAAACAGTCATTAAAAAGCAACACAATCTACCTGCATTGCAATTACTCTAAACGTGTAATAACGTGCTTTAACCAGTAGGAGGTGCGGGTTAAAAAGCTGTCAAGTTTACAGTGTTAACAAAATAAAATATACTGCTGTTTCTGGTTTAGTTTACGACGGATATATTCTGTTATTCTTTTGATATTTGTAACACAAAAGCGATGTAAAAAACCCACAGCAACACAGAAAAGATTGTCTTAACATGACCCAGCGGTCTAGTAGTTAATAAAAAACAATAATATCAAAACAAATTATTACTACTAACTTTATTGTGAAATTAAAACAGAATGGTAAAAGAATAGTTTCCGGTCTATTCTGAGGCCCGATCTCTGTAGATAAATAAAGAAGTACGACAGATGTGTAATGTTTAATGCAGCCAAACCATTCATTACAATGCATTCATGTGATGACTTTCAAAGAGTAAAGCAAGCACTGCTGAATAAAGTATGATTTGATCTTTTACGAAACTTTTTTTTCATATGGAATGCAGTTGGAGATCAACCAATCACAGAGCTTGAGGCAAAGCGGAACGATAGCTGAGGATTCTGGGTAGTGTAGTGTCTTCGGCCATCCTAAACTCTGAACACATATTTGTTTCTCCGAATCGAAGGGGAAAATTACAAAAGCATTGTACACAATTTAAACCAATCAATGTTGTGTAATTAACAAGGATAATCTGGTGTTTTTGAGTCGATGAGTAGTGCAGATATCACTGTAAAATCAATCGACAGTAAGGAGAATACTTACTTCCGTTATCCAATGGGAATGGACGCTCACATTGCTCTCTGCGTCCGTAATACAATAAAGGGGACTTGATCAAATAGGAATATAATTATCTTTTAAATAACGTTAACTAAAGGGAACAATCTCTTTGACACAGCTGAAGCTCTGGCCTTCCTTAAAAACTAACTAATTTAATAAAAATCACAGTTGTATTACACACAATGCATTGTTTTATGAGAACAAAAATTGGTAAATAATGCACCATAA
Organism: Trematomus bernacchii; assembly: GCF_902827165.1. Classification (NCBI taxonomy): domain Eukaryota; kingdom Metazoa; phylum Chordata; class Actinopteri; order Perciformes; family Nototheniidae; genus Trematomus; species Trematomus bernacchii. The sequence goes on along the minus strand of NW_022987542.1, from coordinate 608,459 downwards.
TACATTCTGACGAAAAATAAAAATGATTATGAATACAAATAAAATAAAAGAAGCCTCCTGTGAGTTACTACAAGCTATAAAGTAGATTTTAAAAACGTTTTATAGAATAAAAGCTCACTGCGGGACGTTGTAGAAAAGCGTGTGTGCACCACGACAAAGGAGCCTCATTCACTTTACTGTACATTGGGGTTGTTTGCGTGGTGCAGACACGTAAATGTAGCAAAGTTCATGACTCCACCACGCACTGCGGTGTTAAGGTGTCGTGGTAGAGTCACGCATTCTGGTGAGACCAGGTTGCACCCAACACACTCCAAAACTATTCAAATCACCTAAGACATGTTTTATCTATTAAAGGGCCCATGTCATGGCCATTTCCACTGATCATAATTACATTGTTGAGGTATACTAAAATAGATTTATACTGTGCAATTTTCCAAACTCACATTGGTTTCGCATACAGCATCTCTGTCAAGCATGTGTATTCAGCAGTATTCACTCTCTCCACTAAACGACTCGTTGGAGCTCTTGCCCCCCCTCCCTGTGAGCCTAGTGTGCTCCGATTGGTCAGCTCGGCCACTCTGTTCTGATTAGTCAACCACCAGAGAGGCTCCGCCCATGTCTAACAGTGCTTTTTTCGGCTCGCTCTCGGAACATCAGTCTTATAATGGCGTCGGTACAGCCGTATATTATATACGCTAACTAACCGAACTGTACCTACAACTGTTGTTATACAGATGGAGCATCTTATTTCAGACTCCAGCTTACTGCTTCCTGCCTACTACCTGCCAGTTACCTGCCTAAGACCTGCCAAAGACCAGTATCTGGGAATGTTAAGCCCTCCCACTATTTTCCAAGAGGGCGTTGCCAGATTTTCAATTTCAGGATTTAACCAGGAGATGGCGCTTCCTTCACAGAAACAGGAAGAGAACTTTCATGGACTTTCAGTTTTGTTTAGAAGAGCATTTGAACACATCAATATTTTAGATCAAATAAAGTATATCTAATCTTGTAATTCAATAATATATAGTCTTTATATATTAAATAACTATGGCCAAACTAAGACTTAGTTTTTCACAAGAGAAAATGCAGATATTATATAAAAAACTAAAGTTAAAATCTTGTTTTTAATGCCCCAAGAGCAATAAAAACACTTGGTAAAAAAAGTCCTGAGTGAGGCTTTCATAAATTGCATTTAGCTGACGCTTTTATCCAAAGCGACTTACCATTTAATAAATGATAAATGATTATTCATAACAAATATGAGTGATGTGTGATTATTATTCATGCTATATACTGATATAGGGCTAAGTAAGCAATCAATCCTGCAAATTAACCTTTAGTTGTTCAATATATTTATTCAGACAATGTGAGTAGAAATACAGAAATTCTGCTCCCACCTAAGGCCAACGTTGCAATATTACAACATTTCCCTAAAAACTTACCAAAACGTAAACATTTTTAAAACTCTTTCATTTCTGCTCCAGAGGCCAGGGGTTAAATTGGGATTTGATATGTGGGGGGGGCTCTGTTAGAAGGTGCGACGGGGGAGGGGGGAGAGAGTTAGACGCTTGTGAATTGTCAACGGGGGGGGGGCCTCTCTGCACGGAGGAGCCGCGGAGGAAGAGACACACGTTCACTAAGCCGAATCACAGTGATCTGCTATTTTAAAGTAAATTCAACACATATCAACCCTAAATATAGCATATATTAAGAACGAGAAAGTGTTAACATCGTTTTTTGTAAACATATGACAAATGTGCGAGGGTGATGACATCAGAGCATCGTCCTATGGGCTTAGCCCCGGACAGGTACAACAGGTATTCACTCAGAGGGGGGTAGGTACCCATTTACATGTCAAAAATCAACATACAGTAGGGGGGTGGGGGGTGGGGGATGGTGAACGGTATGGTCAATGTAATTAATTCATGTAATAAAAACATCTCAGGTCAGTAACACTGAAAGCTAAATGTGCGTACGTAGCGCTGTAACTTCCTCCACAAAAGCAGCCTTCTGTTTATTCAACGTGGTGGGGGCCGAAGGAACCGGGCAGAGTTTTTCGCCGGTCAACGTGTGTGAAAGTTTAAATCTTCCTTATTGAGCTTTAAAACAAATGAATAACGACTATATATAATAATAAAATAAACACCGGCATTAAATAAAAAGTCATGAAAGAGATAAGGAGGAGAAAAGGTTTAAGGAAGTAAGCAAGGAATACAGAATGTCGAAATCCTCTGTGTCACGCGATGTCGAACATTGAAAAGTCCTTATAAAATGATAGAATTTAGTCTTGAAAAAGCATGGTGATGGCAATAAATGCATTAATGAATCCCCAAAATCTACAGAATACATTTAATTTAAGGGGAGCAGTTACTGAGAAGTATATAACGAGAACTGCTACCAATGGTGGCCTATTTAGTTTATTAAGAAATACATATTTTTAGCTTTTTTTGATCTGCAGTAGGAAATGGAGCGGACCTGCAGAGAGTAGCGACAGGGCTGGTCCAACCTGATCTGTAAAGTGATCTAACTAAGTGCTATTCATATTCTTGACGGGAAGTGCAGTGTAAATGGGGGGCTTATATGCATTTGAAAAGCAATATAAATCACACAGTTAGTATACAATAGGCTTTAAAAGCACCATCGATAACCATTGCCCTTCTCCTATTCAAACCAAAAGAGAAAATGCAGATATTACACTCTGAAAAGAAAGGGTAGACATATCTGTACTCTTAGTGCCAAGTAGCTAAGCTATTCATTCGCAGAAATGTAAAGTGATCTATCTAAGTTCTATTCATATTCTTGACGGGAAGAGTTAGTATACAATAGGCTTTAAAAGCCTTCTCCAAATCAAACCAAGATATCTTGGGTCAGTCTTTTCTTCCAAAAAGTTTGTGACAAGATGTGAAGTTAACAGGTATTCACTCAGAGGGGGGTCGGTGAACCGGGCAGAGTTTTTTGCCGGTCAACGTGTGTGAAAGTTTAAATCTTCCTTATTGAGCTTTAAAACAAATGAATAACGACTATATATAATAATAAAATAAACACCGGCTGTTGTTATGCCTGCTGTAACGTTAAATTACTCCGTTCTCCGCTTAAGTAATTATGCCGTTACAAGCTTCATAGTTGTATTTATCATCTAAATTTGCCGAAACAAGTTTAATATTCTGAAAGCCAAGACTTTGTTTATTTGAAATCAGATGAAAACAAACTGTAACGGCCCATATTATTCATATTCTGAGTCATAAAGACTTTATTTAAAATAAAAATAAAAATGTATAACTAGTTTAGGTTGTTTGAGAGGTAATTGAAATAGCTAAGGGTGATGATCTGACTTGAAGTGTGTGTTTTGCTCCTCCCGCTGCATCACAGCTGTGTATATCACCATTCTTTAATTAAATGTTTGATAAGTGCATGCAGATCACATAGTAAAACACGTACACAGATACATTATTTTGTATTTTTATTAAATTTGACAATGTCAATTTCACTTTCCACTATGTCCACCGTTGTTTTTCACAACCAATGGCAGAACTTTATTGAGGCCTGTAATTAGTCGACTACAGGTCTCTTGGGTCAGTCTTGTCTTCCAAAAATCAGAAGGAGTTACCGTAAATGAGAGCTGCCATAAAAGTGTTTCTAGGATTTCTAAACGAACTATTACAGCTGTCACTACCCGATCCGTTCACCTGCCTGCCCGATCGGTACTGCGCATGTGCGAGATTGTCCGCCATATTGCACAACTCCGTACGGCAACCCAACTAGGACATTTGACACAGTGGCTTTTGGCAAAGCACACAAAGAAAACTCAAAAAACCGAGAGAGATGAGTTATTGTTATTACAACGTGACTTCACCCATTATTTAACAACTATTTTAATTGGGTTCTTTTATTTGGGGTTAAGTACATTGTCAGAATAAGTGAGAAATGGATTTAACTTCTGTTAGACAGCTATCATACTGAATAAATATGTATGCAAAAATGTATGGCATTAATAATGTATATCTAATTACATTTAAAAATGTATGGCATTAATAATGTATATCTAATTACATTAACTGTGAATGTCTTTCATTTTATTTAAAATGAAATAACATTACATAAAACATTTTTCATAAAAAAGTTGATTCAAGAACAAATCTCTGTTATTAGATCAGTACTTTTCTTATATGACTATTATTGCTAAATTTGAAAGGTCTTTACCAGCTTTGAAATTATATATATATATATAGCACCTTCTGCCATCCCATCTCTACTGACAATCATTAACACTTAGATTTTATGATATCGTAAGCATCGTCAGTGATTGACTTGAACACTGAGAATGTATTTATTAACTTCAGACATTTTCATATACAAATGTGATCATACACCAACACACTTTTTAGAGATATACATTTTTCACAAACAACGCACAACCATTTACTAAATTAAACCATATCCTAATAAGACTCACCTAATTAACTAACAACTAATAATTAACTCACCTAACTCACCTAATAAGATCATAAGACTCGCGCATGCGCAATGCATATTCGCATATTGGCCAGCCGTCTAGACGGTCTAGACGTCAAGTGTCCTAGTTGGGTTGCCGTACGGAGTTGTGCAATATGGCGGACCATCTCGCACATGCTTAAACATGGTTTAAGGAAGTAAGCAAGGAATACAGAATGTCAAAATCCTCTGTTTCACGCGATGTCGAACATTGAAGACAGAGGACGGCGGCCCCCCAATCTACACAGCGGGAGAACGAAGATCATAAAGCTGATCGGAGGAGACATCACGATCTTTCCCACATTAGTGCAATTCACCTCGACTTAACCCCAAATAAAAGAACCCAATAAAAACAGTTGTTAAATAATAGTGAAGTCACGTTGTAATAATAACATCTCTCGGTTTGAGTGTTCTTTTTCTGCTTTTCTGACTATTTCTCATTGTGGGGAAAAATAACACCCAGGGGTCCTGATCGTTTTAATGAAGTTGAATACAGTATATTCATATTTGTCAGTGATTTCATGTCAATTCGGCGAACATAAACATAAATGATCGTGGTGAAGATGATGATTAAATTAGGATTAAAAATCGGGAGAGCCGGCTGCATTTCCTCTCGTTCGTTTTTTTCGACTAAACAACATTATTTTGTTAAATAACAACATGGTGATGTTTTGTAAATGATTACATGTCTTATTTAGCACAGACTATGATCCTATCCGTGACATATGGATCTTAACAAAGATCCGCTATACATTAGTACCAGACATACTGTACATCCAGTTTACTGTATCGAAGTTGATTTCACATGAGCTCCAGTGTGGTACCCCACTGCACCCCCTGGTGGATCAATGATCCATTGCAGCTGGCTTCACAATAATTAAATGTATTTATCACGGGGGCGGTATCAAGTCAGACTGGGGGCCGGCTCTTCATCACGGGCCGATCACGGGCCGATCACGGACCAATCACGGACCAATCACGACCCTCGCGTTTCAAACTGTCCAAAATAAGACGCTCCATCTGTAGTTACCCATTTTTTATTTTACTTTAAAGAAAAGTCAAAGTATCGAAAAAAATCCCTGGCTTCAATCAACCGCTGGTTATTAGTCTTCTTCTTCTCCATCCAGCTCGGCATGGATCTTTTCAAGTCTCTCCTTGAGGCGTCTGCAGTTTTTGAGATTGTGCAGAAAAGCCTCCGAAGCGCCTTGGATCCTCCATTCAGCCGTGTAAATGTTTTTTATCATTAAGACTCTGGTCAATCACAGTAATGAAGTCGGCGAGCCAAAGTCTTTTCATTAACGCGTTGTAATTGTTTCTGAAGAAATATTCTGGAATGTCATTCAGACAATCGTGTTACCTCTGGCCGGGGTGACTGACTCGGCATCCATTGCAGATTTCTTCTCTGTACCGATGCAGCACCCTCTCCAGAATATCAACCAACTCCGATTTCACTATGTTCAAAAACAGAGACGTCTTGGCCCAAGGAGTAACATCAGCAGCAGTAGTACTGCAAGATTTGGGTGTCCACAATGGTGGTGATGATGGTAGTCCAGGAGTTTGTTCCTGGCTGCAACTCGCGGGGGGAGACTTGGTTTTTCTCAGATCCCTGGCTAGTTTTCAACGGTCGTCTTAGTGGGGTCCTTCGTTTTAGATGATTTGCTGAGTGGGGGGTGGACTTATTGCGTTGAGTGGGGGGAGTCATCTGTTGAATTGAGAGTTTTTAGAAAGTTCTTTAAGCTTTGTAGCTTTTTCATCTATCATTTCCAACCAAGCAGCAAGAGGTCAAATTTAAGAATAAGTAATAGTTTGTCCCGATTTTACGGAAAAAGTCAAAGTATAGTTTGTCAGAAAAGAAATATATATGGAAAAGTCATTGTGTACAATAGTATGTTGAAAAACAAAAAAGAAACTCAATTCATTACAAATTAATGAATATTTTAGCAAGTTATAAAGTTTTGCATCCATTAAAGTGTAACTATAAGTATCTTTGTAGGAGAGAAAACAAAAATAATTTAAGTTATTTCCATAAAACTGGATTGTCTTACTAAAATCCCAGAGTGCCTTTAAGAGTCACAGTCTTAAAGAAAATCTGTTCAGAAAAAGTACTTAACTTTCTACCAGTTGTAAAGTTGTCATACATAAAACTGTATCCAAAAAGTAAGGAAAGAGAAAATAAAAGTGTTAAAATCACCAACTTCCCTTTTAGAGTCACAGTCTTTAAGAAAATACATTTGTTACAAAATAATTGACATTCTACCAGTTGTCAAATGTTCCTACATAAAAGTGTATCAAAAAAAGTATCTTGGTAGCTGAAAATAACTAAAATATCAGAGAAAACCTACATTGTTTAACTGAACAAGTGTTTTTAAAAAAACGGGGTATTAAAGAAACCCCCATTCCTTACAAAGTACTTCATAATATACCCTTTTGTTAAGTGTTGCATACATCAAAGTGTATCTAAAAGTATCTTGGTAACACAAGAAAAGAGAAAAAAGTCAAAATCGGCCTTGTGTCAGTAAATAAGTCACAATATAAAATAAAATCACAAACTCGCCTTTTAGAGAAACAGTCTTTAGACAACAAAGGATCGACTACAGGGGGGAATATCACACCTGCACTTGATAACACCTCCCCTCACCCCAAATACTATGACCAAGTATACCTGTATTCACCTTCTGACCTAAAAAGCTAAATCTGCCTAGTGTCAGTGAAAAAGTGTTAAATCACAAACTCTCCATTTAGAGTCTGATTCTTTAAGAAACTCAATTCATTACAAATTAGGGAATATTTTACCAAGTTATAAAGTTTTGCATCCATTAAAGTGTAACTAAAAGTATCTTTGTAGGAGAAAAAAATAAAATGATTTAAGTTATTTCCAGAAAACTGGATTGTCTTACTAAAATGCCCTTAAGAGTCACAGTAGTAAAGCATCTAAAAACATATATTTAAAAAGTAATGTTAGTCAAGTCAAGTTATCAAAACTGCATTGTTTCATCGAAACAGTGTTAAATCACAAACTCTCCATTTAGAGTTTGATTCTTTAAGAAACTCAATTCATTTCAAATTAGGGAATATTTTACCAAGTTATAAAGTTTTGCATCCATTAAGTATAAGTATAAGTATCTTTGTAGGAGAAAAACAGAAATCATTTAAGTTATTTCCAGAAAACTGGATTGTCTTACTAAAATGCCCTTAAGAGTCACAGTCTTAAAGAAAATCTGTTCAGAAAAAGTACTTAACTTTCTATCAGTTGTAAAGTTGACAAACATAAAACTGTATCCAAAAGTAAGAGAAGATGTTTCAGATGTTGCATGTGTTTCAGATGTTGCATGTGTTTCAGGTGTTTCAGATGTTGCATGTGTTTCAGATGTTGCGTGTGTTGTGTGTGTGTGTTGCATGTGTTTCAGATGTTGCATGTGTTGCAGATGTTTCAGATGTTGCAGATGTTTCAGATGTTGCATGTGTTGCAGATGCTGCATGTGTTTCAGATGTTGCAGTTCATTTTCGTAGCAGCTTTTTTACAATGGCTAGATGGGGTATACAGGTTACGAAACACTTGAGCCGCATTTTCCTTTGTCACCTGCAGTGGTGTCATTTTAATACTTCGGTGATAACTATTATTGTAACTTTCAATTAGTTCAAGCAAGACGTCTATGTATCTATGAGTGTTTTTTAGCTGTAAAATACCTCCTCATTTTAGTTTTCAGCGTACGGTTAAATCTCTCTACCACACACGCCTTCATGTCACTGGCTGATGCATAATGTGCAATACCTTGTTTCTTCAATAAGGCTTAAAAAACTGTTTCAGATGTTGCATGTGTTGCAGATGTTTCAGATGTTGTATTTTGATAAAAATCACTGTATATTCAAAAATATAATGGAAAAAGGAGAGAAAAAACAAATATCACAGTTTGTTGAAAAATATGAAAAAAGTAATGTTGTGTTAACCATGGCACTTGGACTATTTACATCATCCAGGGCTCAACACCAGTAAATACACCTCTCTTTATCCGCTCTCCAAGCCTCCATGGGCGGACTCCTGAGTTCCGTAATGTCCCCCTAACATGACACTAAGACTATTTACATCATCTAGGGAAGCACACCAGTAAATCTTCCTTATAGTTAATAAAGTAATTAAACAATAAAAAGACAATACCATGGGGTCATTAAGATCTTTAAATTATTATTTTCCTCTCAAAGAGACTTCGTTGTAGTTAATAAAGTAATTAAACATTAGTTCGCAAGCCATACAACTAAAGAGAACATCCAGTTCACAAGCCATACATTTTCAAAAAGAACATCCTTAGTTAACAACAACTTCATAGGGGCTTTTAAAGTTGTGTGAAGGGGATCATTAACATATTTTTTTATTATTATTACCCTCTTTTCAAACAGAGAGTCCCTTGTAGTTAGTAAAGTAATTAAACATTAGTTCACAAGCCATACAACTTAAGAGAACATCCATAGTTAACACAAATCATATTCAAAACTAATCTAATTTTTTAGGTGACTTAGTGAATGAGAATGAATGGCTGATAGCAACATCAGGAGGTGACAGGCAGGGGGAGGGGAGGGGTGGGAGGGGGTGTGAGGGGAGACAGTCTCACACATCCAGACTCCATTTTTCATGAAGAGCCTCAGACGGAGGGTCTGAACCCGGCACAGATACTGCATCCGTTTCTTGACTGGCGCTCCCGACTGATGGCGGTAAGTTGTCACAGGCATCTCGCTGATTAAACCCATATTAAACCCTCACTATCTTCTGGCATCACAGCAAAAGGAAGGGGGGTGACAGAAGAGGTGAGAGGGGGACGGGGTGGGAGGAGGACGGGGTGCGAGACAGTCTCACACAACTTCAAAGAGACTACCTTAACACTAGTTACAAACACTGATCAAAGGACATACATCATAGGGCTAATTAGATTGACATCAAAGGCTTATAACATGCCGGTGTGATATCACACCGGCATGTTATAACACCTCACCCCCTTACATCAAAGGACTGACATCAAAGGGTAATTAGATTAGACATCAAAGGCTTATAACACACCGGTGTGATATCACACCTACATGTTACAACACCTCACCCCCCTTACATCAAAGGACTGACATCAAAGGGTAATTAGATTAGACAACAAAGGGCATACATCAAAGGCTAATTAGATTAGACAACAAAGGATCTACTACAAGGGGGAATATCACACCTACATGTTACAACACCTCACCCCTCACATCAAAGGATATCACACCTATCTGTGATATCACACCTACACGCGATAACACCTCGAACAAAGGGGCTCATTAGCATATCAAAGGAGACCATTAGCATAAGTAGTAGTAGGTGTGACCTGTCACAGCACCTGTCACTTTTTATGCAAACTAATGTGATCGAAACAGTATCATTACTACTACTAAAGTACTCTGATTACCAGGTATAGAAAGTACTCTGTTTACCAGGTATAGAAAGTACTCCGTTTACCAGGTATAGAAAGTACTCTGATTACCAGGTATAGAAAGTATTCTGTTTACCAGGTATAGAAAGTAGTCTGATTACCAGGTATAGAAAGTAGTCTGTGTACCAGGTATAGAATGTAGTCTGTTTACCAGGTATAGAAAGTACTGTGATTACCAGGTATAGAAAGTAGTCTGATTACCAGGTATAGGAAGTAGTCTGATTACCAGGTATAGAAAGTAGTCTGATTACCAGGTATAGCTAGAAATCACAGAGGAACCATTAAAGAAGACATGGAAAAGTTTCTGTTTCCAAACCACAGCCGGCAGGAAGCAGGCGAGCAGAGAGGGTTTCTATGAATGATGGAGGAAAAACAGGTTTCACTTAAAACTCCCATCTCTAACAGGAAGCTCTTTACTCTGTATTGCCCTGTCTGTCCTGTACTGTATCAAGTCATATTATTCAGCTTAAAGGAGCCCTATTCTGCTTTTGGGGGCTTCCCTTCCCTCTAGTGCAGGGGTTTTCAAAGTGTGGGAAGGTGAGCCTCCCCTCAGAGAACATATGAACAGCCGCGCCCCCCCTCCCAATTATTATTGCTATTATTATTAGGGTCTGAGACCATAGGTCGGCGAAGACCCTATTGAAATCGGTCGCGCAGCGACCGATAAACCTGCGAAAAACACATAAAAACAGGGAAAACGACCGGCAAAAGCACAGAAAAGGTTCGGAAATAGTAACGGCAGATAGTCCGCGCGAGCCCAGTCACGTGGGCGAAGCCCACGTGATTGCAACTCGCATAATTAATATCGTTACGATCAATTTAGTCGCTCGCGAAGCGAGCGATAACCATGCAAAACCCACTAAAAACAGGGAAAAAGACGGGTAAAAGCCCATTAAAAGTGGCCTAAATCATGACAGTAGGTAGCCCAACGGCCTACAGTGACGTGGGCGTAGCCCACGTCACTGTAAACGAGCACATTATTGATATTGGTCCGATTATTATTATTATTCTGATTATTATTTGAACTTTTCGCGCGCACTTTTGACACCCGCCACATATGTGAAAACTCAACAAATGTTGCACGTGCGTCAGAAGTGCTGCAACTTGAGATGTGTAATTGGTCCCGGAACTTTACGTCAAAAATTGCGTAGGCCACGCCCACTTCCGTTTTTAACGTTAACTCCCCCTACTTTAACTTTCACGTAACCGAACGAAACTCGCTAAGCCTATCTAAGGTGCGGAGACAAACAAAAAAGCCTCTTGGAGGGGTATAAAATAACGTACAGGAAGTCGGCCATTTTGAATTTGGCGTCGAAAAAGGCGTCAAAAAACGCGATTTATCGCGTTTCTCGTCCTCCGCGCAAAATCTATCTTCTCCCAGGGACTTTATCCGTACGACTCGAAATTCGTCGGGTAGCATCTCGAGACATGGGCAATTAAAAGTTATCACGGAAGTTTTTTTCTTTCGCACGGCGCAGCCGTTATTTGGCGCCAAAGTTCGCGTTCGCTCGATGCTAGGCCCATCAAACGCCATGGAATACGATGATGTCATAACTCAAACTGACATGCTCAGAACGCCACCAAACTTCACGATGTTGTCTTAATTCAATGGAAAATGGTCCAAACTGCACCAGACTTCAGATGACAGTTAATGGTCCGGCCCTCAACACATTAATATGACAAAAGTCAGTTTTCCTCAAAAGCTGTTGCCATGGCAACGAATCCCTCGCCATAAAACACGGTGTCGCTGTAAATCCAATGGACACGGTCCCATCGTCCCCCAATCTTCCCTTTTATATTACTGGTCCATGACTCAACAGCTCTACGCGAAATCTGAGATCTCACCGTATGCCGTTTCCATGGCAACGCATTCCTCGCCATAAAACACGGTGTCGCTGTAAATCCAATCGACACGGTCCCATCGTCCCCCAGTCTTCACTTTGATATCACTGGTCCATGACTCAACAGCTCTACGTGAAATCTGAGATCTCACCGTATGCCGTTTCCATGGCAACGCATCCCACGCCGTAAAACACGATGTTGTCTTAATTCAATGGAAAAGGTTCCAAACTGCACCAGACTTCAGATCATGGCTACTAGTCCGGCCCTCAACAGCTCTACGCGTATTCTGGGATGTCATCATATGCCGTTTCCATGGCAACGAATCACTCGCCGTAAAACACGAAGTTGTCTTAAGTCAATGGAAAACCTTCCAAACGGCACCAGACTTCAGATGACAGTTAATGGTCCGGCCCTCAACACATTCATATGACAAAAGTGAGTTTTCCTCAAAAGCTGTTGCCATGGCAACGAATCCCTCGCCATAAAACACGGTGTCGCTGTAAATCCAATGGACACGGTCCCATCGTCCCCCAATCTTCCCTTTTATATTACTGGTCCATGACTCAACAGCTCTACGCGAAATCTGAGATCTCACCGTATGCCGTTTCAATGGCAACGCATTCCTCGCCATAAAACACGGTGTCGCTGTAAATCCAATCGACACGGTCCCATCGTCCCCCAATCTTCACTTTTATATCACTGGTCCATGACTCAACAGCTCTACGCGAAATCTGAGATCTCACCGTATGCCGTTTCCATGGCAACGCATCACTCGCCATAAAACACGATGTTGTCTTAAATCAATGGAAAAGGTTGCAAACGGCACCAGACTTCAGATGACAGTTAATGGTCCGGCCCTCAACAGCTCTACATGAAATCTGAGATCTCACTGTATGCCGTTTCCATGGCAACGCATCACTCGCCGTAAAACACGATGTTGTTTTAAGTCAATGGAAAATGGTCCAAACTGCACCACACTTCAGATGATGGCTAATGGTCCGGCCCTCAACACCTCAATATGACAATAGTGAGTTTTCCTCAAAAGCTGTTGCCATGGCAACGCATCCCTCGCCGTTAAGCACCATATTGCTTTAACTCCTGTGTAAATGGTAAAAAAGTGTTCAAATTTCACATGTGTACTAACCGTCAAGCCCTCGAGACATATACGTGTCAGTTTTTAGATTCGTCAAATGTCGTTGCCAGGGTAACAAAATGGTCGCCGTGAAACACGGTTTTCTCATAACTCTAGTTAACATGCTCCAAACGGCCCAAAACTTCACAGGTTTGATAACGATGCAGCCCTCAACACATCTAGGCGTATTATGGGGTGTCATCAAATTCCGTTGCCATGGCGACAGATCACTCGCCATCAAACACAATGTTTATGATACTGCTGTAACTCCTAAATACATTGTTCGATCGGCCTGAAACTTCCCACGTTTGCCAACGGCCGAGTCCTCGAGACACCTACACACCTCGACGTGCGGACAACAGCCTGCGGAGCGTCGAAGACCCGCTCAACGCTGCTTGCAGCTTTAATTATTATTATTATTATTATTATTATTATTATTATTATTATTATTGTTGTTGTTGCTATAATGCAGGGGTATTAAATTGCATTTCAAAGAGGTCCAGTAAGAGAACATGTCATTAAATGCTCGGTTTTTGCTGTCTACCTTCCGCCATTTCAAATTATTCCGACTGTTTCTCTCCTCTTGTCTCGTCTCTATGTGTTTGAATCTATCGTGCTGACTCACTGACTGCACCGATTTGATTGGCTGAGTAGCGTCACCTCCTTAAAACATTAAACAATCACTTTTTAAAACCTTTTTATTTTTATGTTTTAAACATATTGTATAAAACTCCCCCACTACTTAGACTATTCCTTGCACCCCTCTAGAATAAGCCCGAATGGTCTCAACCATATTGCATCAGTAACGTGCACTTATAACAAGATCGCAAGGACACTGGTAGCGATCGTACAATTGAGTGTTGTTCAGTTTGTGTGTTGTGGAACATGCGTGTCCGTGCATGAAAATATACCACACACCCAATTACAATAGCATGTTCAATTCACTACCCTGGAAGATAATAAAGTTGTTAAAGTTGGAACAGCCTGTGGACAGCCGTTCTTCCTTGCATGTCAGTCGCCGACACCTTCTGACAGAGGACAGGCACATCTAGCTGCAGCACGACCCGTATATTTTCGCACGCCGTGTTCTCAACACATATCTTATAAACATTTTTAACATTTTCAACATCGTGGATACATCCTTATATGCTCCCGGCAACACACTGAACGTCAACTTTGCCTCCTTATTACACTCACTCCTACTTTAGTGGGAACAATGAGTCTGCGTCTGTTGCGTCTGCGTCTGCGGTTGTTCCGGTCGGCCGCCTCATTGTCAGCGACTGCGGTTCTGAATCATATGCAATAACAGAATACATAGACCTCTTCATTAACCCACTATCAAAACTTCACCCCAGCTACATCAAGGACACATACCATTTTGTTAACCAAATCAATAATCTACAGGTACCCACCAACACACTCCTCTTCACTTTAGACATAGAATCACTATACACGAACATGGAAACACCTCTCGGCCTCGCGGCCATCACACACATTTTCCTTAAACATCCAGATCCATCCAGACCCGACAGCCACATTTTACAGTTACTCAACATCACACTCACCCGGAACGACTTCATTTTTAACAGCCAACATTATCTCCAACTGTGCGGTTGTGCTATGGGCCGGAAGTATGCACCAGCATATGCCGACATCTACCTTGCCCATTGGGAGGAAACGGCTTCCCATAAAACTCCCCTGAAACCTCTGGCATCACAGCAGACAGGACTTTTTGACTTTCATGGAGACACTTAACTCTCAACCACTCTCTGTCGATTGGACACCTGTGTCTTCTTCCGCAACTCCACCGACCCTATTAAAACCCTTGCAACCAAGGTATTTTTAAAAAACACAGACCGCTACGCACTCCTCCATAAATCAAGCTACCACCCGAGGCATACGTACAGAGGATCGATAAAGTCCCAGCTGATACGCTTCCACAGGATTTCAAGGTTCAAGGTTCAAGGTTCTTTATTGTCAATCTGACATAGCTACAGAGTAATTATGCAGTTGAAAATCTTATGTCACAGGCTTCTCCAACAATGCAACATAATAACATAACATAATAACAATAAGAGCAAGAGCAATACAAAAATAATAATAGTTATAAAAATGAAATAAAGTTATGATGTGGAATAGTGCAGTATGAGTCTATATACAAGTTATTGGAATGATATATATATATATATTAGGTATTAGATACATACTACTGAGTAGCAGTTGAATGTTTGAAGTTGTTTCAACAGTTCAATTTTTTAACAGTCTCACTGCCCGCGGGAAGAAACTGTCTCCGAATCTTCTTGTCCTTGCCAGGATGCTGCGGTAACGTCTGCCAGACGGCAACAGAAAGAACAGTTTGTGGCTGGGGTGATGGGGGTCTTTGATAATCCGTAGTGATTTCTTCCTGAGCCGCTGGGAGTAAAGGTCCTCCATGGATGGCAGCTCCGTCCTGGTGATGTGCTGTGCAGTTTTCACCACCCTCTGTAAAGCCTTACGATCGAGGTCGGTGCAGCTGCCGTACCAGGCCGTCATGCTGCCAGTGAGGATACTCTCTATCGTGCACCTGTAGAAGTTGCAGAGTATCCTGGAATCCATTTTGAACCTCCTCAACCTGCGGAGGAAGAAGAGCCGCTGTCGAGCTTTCTTGGTGATGGTGGTGGTGTGAAGAGACCATGTCAGGTCCTCAGTGATGTGGACCCCAAGGAACCTGAAGCTTTTGACTCTCTCCACCGTAGTCCCATTGATGGCGATGGGGGCGTGTCCCTCTCCCTGCTGCTTCCTGTAGTCCACAATCAGCTCCTTTGTTTTGCTGATGTTGAGATGGAGGTTGTTCCTTCCCGGAGCATAGAGGAGGCAACCAGCACCCTCTTCAGTGCACTGAGACCAAGGGGTTACTCGAGGCGATTCCTTAGAAGCATCAAAGCAGAGGTCGGCCGAACTTTTAAAGATAAATACAACACCATCTCAACCCAGCCTTCCGGCCCGACCCTCGTCCCCTGATCACCAACTATTCCAAGGACCTGGGGAGCCTTTTAGTAAGTAAGTAAGTAAGTAAAACTTTATTTATATAGCACCCTTCTCAACACGGATGTACAAAGTGCTTTACAGTACAGTACACAGGACACAATTCAAAGTACAACTATAAAATGTAGAAGGCATAAAACAGCAGCAGGTAATACATAGGATAAAACACCAATAAAAGACAGCCACTAACTCACCTCCTCCGACGACCCAAAGGCCTGTCGGAAAAGGTGGGTCTTTAACTGCCCCTTAAAAATCTCTACTGAGGCAGAGGCTCTGGGGGAGTTTGTTCCAAAGCCTTGGGGCCACCACCTCAAAGGCACGGTCCCCCTTAGTTTTTAGCCTGGTTCGGGGCACCCTTAGGAGGCCTTGCTCAGAGGACCTCAGGGCCCGGGTTGTGCTGTGAGGGAGGGTCAGGTACTTTTTTTTAGGCGACCTCAGGTCCAACTTTGAGGGGGCGAGGGCGGACAGTGATGCACTGCGGCAATGTCGGCTGATCTCCGCTTACCGCAGAAATAAAAACTTGAAGGACCTCCTAGTCCACACCAATTTTAACAAGAAAACACCGAACAGGGAGGCGCCTTGCGTCTCTGAGGTTGGTTTCATCCACCTCCACCACATTTTTAACCCATTCAGTAGAGCCGGAGCAAACCTTGGACAAGCCCTGACACCTAACACAAAGAATGCAGTATGTGCTGTCAGGTGCAGGGCCTGCCACAGGCTCTATGTGGGGGAGACACAGAATGAGATCAGCCTCAGAATCAAACAACACATTTATCAAATGAATAGCAGTGACGGCACGAGCATTTTATATGCACATTTTAAAGTCCACGGCCCAGATAAGGTACAATCCTCGGGCCTGGAGAGCAACAGGGACTGGACCACGGACCAGAGACAGGCGGCGGAGAGGAGGTGGATTCATCGACAGAAAACAATCGACCCCACCGGTCTAAACGAGAGGTACCGCTGATGGATCCGCCTCCCCTTCTTTATAACCCGCTTTAACTGATTTTGATCTCCTACCCTTCCCATTGCCTCTCCCCTGGGTGGCCTTTTGAACCCCCTCTCTGCGGGCCGATATGAAGGAATCCAGTTGTTTTTATTTTAATATTTGAACCATTAATTTGATCAAATATATTATTTTACATTTTTATTTATTTTAATACTTATATTTATCTTATTTTATTTATTGTTTGTTTTTTATGGAACTATTAATTATTTATTAATTATTTATTTCATCCGAGCAGGAATGAAGGGACCTTCCTCAGCCGGACCCTTTGTCCAGCATGGGTTGCCTTTTTGAAGATGTTGTTGTTATTTATATTTCTATATATCTTGTAAATACTTTTAATTTTACTTTAAATTTTAAGTGTAAGTGTTTAAGAAGTCATTTTAGATACTTGCGGCCTGTCCTATGTGGAATCTTTTAATTTATGAACCTGGGTCCTACTGGTTTTAATCACACTTTATTTTATGACAATTCGTTCCTTATTATTGTGTATTTATTTATTTATTTATTTATTTATTTATGTATTTATTTATGTATTTATTTATTCAGCATGAATTTGTTTTGTTGTGTGAATTCTTTACAAAACACTTTTTTACCTTGGACACTGTTCTATTCATTGTATTGTTTACCTGCATGCTTTTTCAAGATGTCGTCTCATGAATGTTTTCACACCATTGCCAGGCCTTTTGAAGGGTTCCCTAAGGACGGGTCCTCGTCAGCCACATCCTTTAGGGGTCCCTGGAAGGTCTCTAGGTCCCGCTGCTCTGCCTCCTCTGGGATCTGGTCTCCTCTTGTTTTTTAATTGATTTTACTTATTTGTATTCTTATTTTTAACAGGGCTTTTAGAAACATTGTATGTATTTCCCTTGGAGTTTTTTAGAAGGTTTTTTAACCACAATATTATCCCCGAGAGCCAGTGCCCCACGCAGCGCTCCCCTCTCACCCTATCCTAACCATAACCCTAAGACCCACGACCAAGCAAAACAAGTTCCATTTCTTGTGTGGCCGAATGTAAAAAAGGGGCGAAATGGAGAAGGGCCAAATTGGGAATAATTTAGGGGCGAATTGGGAAGACACCGCATTTGGTACCTCGGCATGCGATTAAGAGTTTTATTTGTTTTGTATTATCAATCTGCAAAAACCTGTACCTGTTTGTGCTGGTGAATGTAAATATAATATACTTAGGTAGTGAATTAAACCCAGTGGTGTTCAGTAACTAAGTACATTTACTCAAGTACTGTATTTAAGTACAAATCTGAAGTACTTATACTTTACTTGAGTATCTTAATTTTTTGCTACCGTGTACTTCTACTCTTCTACAGTTCAGAGGTAAATGGTGTACTTTTCCTCCACTACATGTATTTAATACCTTTAGTTACTTCACAGATGTGGATGAATGATGTGAAATATAATCAAGTGTTAAATCAGACTTTAGTTCCACCTGGAGTAAATCCACAAGCTACCCTGCAGTATACAAAGTCATTCAAACTAGCTGCACCTTTACCAGCTTTGAGAACACTTTCATGATCAATCATTATAAAACATATCATATATATTATTCTGAAATGGACCAATCTGCACAATGACTACTTTTACTGTCGCTACTTTCACTATATTTTGATGATAATACTTTTCTACTTTCACTTGAGGAACATTTTGAATGCAGGACTTTTACTGAAACAGAGTATTCCTACACGCTGGTACTTCTACTTTTACTCAAGTACAAGATCTGAGTACTTCTACTTTTACTAAGTACAAGATCTGAGTACTTCTACTTTCACTCATCTCTTGGTATTGCATACACGTAGATGGCATAAAGGAAACGCAAAACGTAAAAATATAAGTAAACTTTGCTGTTAACATTTATCTTCTTCATCAAATGTAACTCGAGGAGGGGCATTGGTTATTTTAGTGCAACAGTGAGGGGTGCAGGGATGTGGTATTTCTGTGTTGGACCCTGAAGGCACCATCTCCCTGCTCCAACGTTGACATAAAAAGTATTTCTCAGTTCATGAATGCATGCATTGGTAAAGAAAATCATTGTCTAATAACTGCCAGAGGTTTTTATCCCCTGCAGTCTGCACTGCTGACGTTTTCCCGACACAATAATACAAAAACACTTCATGTTATTGCATTTTTTTATTGAAAAACCAAAAAGGAAACACTTACAGAGAACGGGCACCGAGATCTAATCCTGTTTACTGATGTTCTGCAAAGCTGGGCCTCATTGAGCATCTTTAGCGAGGTGTTTGTGGATGATTGAATGACTAATGAATGAGCCCTGCTTCAGTTGATCACAGAACTAGTCACTAAACAGCTGTTTCATCCACTGTGTGAAACAAAAGGCTGATCTCTAATCTAACGAACCAAACCATCCTTCAATAAACCAACCAGTGAGTATTCATCTGAGGAAGTGTTCTCGCTGGTGAACTGTAGAAGAATATTGTTTAAAATGTCATCACCAGTTCATCTATTAATACACTTTGGTGTGGGCTTATGTGTTATCTAGTATGAACACTTTTTTTTTTTTTTTTTTTTTAAAGAATATGTGTATTTAAGTAACTTACAGCACTGATGCATTTAGGTTTTTTTCTCTAGATTTGAAGCAATTGCCTGATACTTAACAATCCTTAAGTCCATTTCTATTCATTAACTCAGTGCTTATCCCTCTTTATGATTATCCATCTCAAAAATACAGCGGTTCTTTTTTTTTTACAATGAATTCCAGGCTACTAACACCACGGTAACATATGTAGAGAGAACGGGGTGATATCCTCCACCATAGTGTTAGGAAGTTTTAAATTAGAGAGACAAACACTTTCTGAAGAGTGTGATGACGTAAGATATGAAAAGAAAGTGATAACACTGCCAAAAAAGACATTTTCAATCGGGGAAACACCAAGCTAAGCAACGTGTTAAGGTGTGGAAGGGAGGGTTACAAAACACACCCGATCCTGGTGCTCTGAAGGAAGAATAATCTGCAGAACTGTTGACGTACAACCTTCAAATCAACCGTAAACCCACCCTAACTCGTACAAACAACACATGAGACCTGCAGCACACGATATCAAGTTATTATTGATGTCTTTGCACAGGTCTCAGAAGGGTCTCCTCTGTCAGCGCACCCTACTCTCTAGTTTTTTGGAGTCCCTCTGTCCCCTCCTCTCTGTCCCCTGGAAGCTGTCTTTTCATTGGCTGTCGCTCTCGCCCAGGAGCCAATAGGTGGTCATCTTCCCTTTGCCCTTCACGTCGATCTCCCTTCTCCTCTCCAGCTGGAAGCAGTTAAACTCCTGCAAGATGTCGTGAGTCGCCGCCGACACGTGGATCTTCAGTGCCACACACACACACACACACACACACACACACACACACACACACACACACACACACACACACACACACACACACACACACACACACACACACACACACACACACACACACACACACACACACACACCACACACACACACACACACACACACACACACACCACACACACAGACAGACAGACAGACAGACAGACAGACACACACACGTTAGTTAGCTAGCTTTCAGCAGATCTGCAGTAACATCAGAAGGAGTCATGTGATCACATTGTTAAAATAAGACCATCAAACATTTTAGGTAAGTTTCCAGCAACAGAGACAGTTGTTCAGCTTTATAATCCTGAACGTCACCAAGTGCTCCGTCCCAGATGTGTGCGTCACTCTTAAGTGTCCCCTGGTCTCCCAGCTGTGTGCGTCACTCTTTAGTGTCCCCTGGTCTCCCAGCTGTGCGCGTCACTCTTTAATGTCCCCTGGTCTCCCAGCCGTGTGCGTCACTCTTTAGTGTGCAGTACATCAGAGCTGTGCAGTTAAGTGAAAACATACTGATGAATCTGCACAACATAAAGACATGTCTGACCTTCGCCGCTGGACTCCATGCGTGACGACGTGTTGACGGTGTCTCCGAACAAACAGTAGCGCGGCATCTTCAGACCCACCACCCCCGCACACACCGGCCCTGCAGAGGAAACACACGGCAAGCTCATGCATCTCCAGAGCAGTGCATATAAAATAGTCCTGATCTAACATACTATTATTGTAAACGTTAAATGTAATGCAGCACTTGCTTTTGCAAACATCCAACACTTTACACAACAAATCCAGAAGAAAAGTATGTTGTGCATAAAATTAGAGCAGAATAAAAACACTAACATTTCAATTATCCGAAGTGGTTCACTTTGTTTAATCCATAATATATATGTTCTTACTCGTCATGTTATCTTTTAACCTGGTGCAGAATGTTAGGTCTTTGCACACGACTGCTGCTCGGCTATCGGCCCGAGGGTCGCTTTCATTACCTTTACAGCTTTGCATTGTTGGAGGAGCGTCTTGGTTAGAGCTGTGTGTGTGTACTCACCGCTGTGAACTCCTATCCTCAGCTCCAGCTGCTGCTCGGGCCGGTGGCAGATCTTGAATGTTCGCACGGCGTGCAGCAGGGCGAGCGCCATGCGGGCGATTTCCCTCCCGTGCAAGTTCCCGTTCCTCACCGGCAACCCCGACACCACCATGTAGGCGTCGCCAATCGTCTCCACCTGCAGGGGGGAGGGGTGCACTCCATTTTACGTGTATTTAATGTATACGTTTAAAAAACTTCCACACAGAGCTAATTCTTCTTTTTTTATTGAAACTACGGCGGCCTCCAGGTGCCAACACGCTTCTACGGCCCAGAACTCAGGAGAAACACGCTGCAGCTTCAGAAAGGATGCAGATATAAAAACACAAATGTTCCGCACGAAGAAACATCTTCATCAACTTGACAACACGTGCAGCGTTTAGAGAACATTCAGCAACTTGAGGAGACATGCAGCGTTTACTAAAAGCTGCAGAAACCAAACGCTGAAGAAGCTCAAACCACAACGGAAACCAGGGGACACTAAAGAGTGACGCACACAGCTGGAGACCAGGGGACACTAAAGAGTGACGCACACAGCTGGGAAACCAGGGGACACTAAAGAGTGACGCACACAGCTGGAGACCAGGGGACACTAAAGAGTGACGCACACAGCTGGGAGACCAGGGGACACTAAAGAGTGACGCACACAGCTGGAGACCAGGGGACACTAAAGAGTGACGCACACAGCTGGGAGACCAGGGGACACTAAAGAGTGACGCACACAGCTGGGAGACCAGGGGACACTAAAGAGTGACGCACACAGCTGGGAGACCAGGGGACACTAAAGAGTGACGCACACAGCTGGGAGACCAGGGGACACTAAAGAGTGACGCACATTGGAACATTTGTGTTCTTATATCAGCACGTTTCTCCTGAAGGAAATGTTCTGGTCGTTGTAGAGGGTTAGCTCCTCTCGGCCTCCGTATGAACACATTCAGATTATTTTCTTAAAGAGAATAGTCTGTGTTGTTTTTCCACCTTGTAAACATCAAAGTTGTCGATGATGGCGTCGAAACAGGTGTAGAGGTCGTTGAGCAGCGTCACCACCTGCAGAGAAACAACCTTATTATATTATAATACTATATATCATATATTATAATATGAATATAATACACACTCATAAGCATGTCTCTGTTCACAGGATTACCTGCAGATACCACTCTCAGAAAGTATAATTTTTCAGCAATAATATCTTTATAAATATAAATACACCACTGTAATATTCCAATGTTTACATATGTATTGTTGTTATATATCATAATAAAATGTACACATTGAATAATTACATATATTAAATGTTAAATATCAATATATGTTTAAAGGAGAGGTGTCATGGCCATTTCCACTGATCATAATTCCATTGTTGAGGTCTACTAAAATAGATTTATATTGTGCATTTTTCCAAACTCACATTGGTTTCTCATACAGCATCTCTGTAAACTACTTGTATTCACTGAATTTCACTCTCTGCCTTTAACGGCTCGTTGTAGCTCCAATAGCTCCAGCCCCCACCCTCCCTGTGAGCACAGTGTGCTCTGATTGGTCGGGACGTTGTGAATCGCGCTGAGCTCCGTGGAGGTGTTGTTTCCTTGTTTAGGATACATAGCGAAACACAGCCAAATTCATCCTGAGCACACACAAACTCACATCCGAAGTAAAAACAATAAGTGTGGCTTGATATTGAGTAAGAAAAAGGTTGATAAACGCTGTGAGAATGGGTCTGCAGAGAGAATTTCGCCGCGATCCCAACTGTCTGTTATCAGCCTGCAGCCAGGGAGGAGAAATCAGCAGAGCTGCCTGCTCCCTGCACACAGATGTGTGTGTGAGGAAGTCCGTGGATCGGTCAATTTGGACCAATCAGCGGGGGCTTAACGTAACGGCTCCGCGGACGTAACGTAACGGCTCTTCGGGATTGGTCCATTTCGTTCCGGGTACGGCATGACATCATGCCGTACCCGGAACGAAATGGAAGAATCAAATGGGCAGTGACGTATCTCCAACGAGGCGTTTTGGGGAGGTATTTTCTGTGTTAGAGTTTTACTCGCTACAGGGTGTACTTTGAGGGTTTTGACTCTGCACACCGTTTACATGCATAAAAACCTTCATAACACACAAGGGGACGGGTAATAACCGGAAAAGCATGACACCTCTCCTTTAAATAATAAAAAAACACAATTAGTAAAAAACAAATAGCGCAGAAGTACAGCATGGAAAATAAACCAAGTAGCTGGTACTGTTTACAGATTGTTAATAATTATATTTATATATTATATATTTGAATAACCTGCAGCGGCGTGCTCTCAGCTGAGATGGCGGTGAATCCCACGATGTCGCTGAAGTAAATGGAGACCGAGTCGAAGGCCTCGGCCTGAACCGTCTCGCCCCGTTTCAGCTGCTCCGCCACCGAGCTGAGGAGACACGTGGAACAGGTAGGGTCTGCAGTATTAGTACACACAGTACTCACTGAGGTAGTATCTGGTACACACAGTACTCACTGAGGTAGTATCTGGTACAGCAGTATTAGTACACAGTACTCACAGAAGTAGTATTTGGTACACGCAGCACTTACTGATGTAGTATCTGGTACAGCAGTATAAGTACTCGCAGTACTCACTGAGGTAGTATAAGTACACATAGTACTCACTGAGGCAGTATAAGTACACATAGTACTCACTGAGGTAGTATAAGTACACAGAGTACTCACTGAGGCAGTATAAGTACACAGAGTACTTACTGAGGAAGTATAAGTACTCAGAGTACTCACTGAGGTAGTATCTGGTACAGCAGTACTCACTGAGGTAGTATCTGGTACAGCAGTATTAGTACACAGTACTCACTGAGGTAGTATAAGTACACAGAGTACTCACTGAGGTAGTATCTGGTACAGCAGTATTAGTACACAGTACTCACTGAGGTAGTATAAGTACACAGCGTACTCACTGAGGTAGTATTAGTACACAGAGTACTCACTGAGGTAGTATAAGTACACAGAGTACTCACTGAGGTAGTATTAGTACACATAGTACTCACTGAGGTAGTATAAGTACACAGAGTACTCACTGAGGTAGTATTAGTACACAGAGTACTCACTGAGGTAGTATTAGTACACAGAGTACTCACTGAGGTAGTATTAGTATACAGAGTACTCACTGAGGTAGTATTAGTACACAGAGTACTCACTGAGGTAGTATTAGTATACAGAGTACTCACTGAGGTAGTATTAGTACAAAGAGTACTCACTGAGGCAGTATTAGTACACAGAGTACTCACTGAGGTAGTATCTGGAACAGCAGTATTAGTACACAGAGTACTCATTGAGGTAGTATTAGTATACAGAGTACTCACTGAGGTAGTATTAGTACACAGAGTACTCACTGAGGTAGTATAAGTACACAGAGTACTCACTGAGGTAGTATCTGGTACAGCAGTATTAGTACACAGAGTACTCACTGAGGTAGTATTAGTATACAGAGTACTCACTGAGGTAGTATTAGTATACAGAGTACTCACTGAGGTAGTATCTGGTATAGCAGTATTAGTACACAGCACTCACTGAGGTAGTATAAGTACACAGAGTACTCACTGAGGTAGTATTAGTACACAGAGTACTCACTGAGGTAGTATCTGGTACAGCAGGGTCTCTGCTTTCCTCTTCTCTTCGTGATACGCCTGAGTGCGCTCCTCCACCAGCTCCTCCAGGTTGTTGGCGTACAGCTCCATCCGGGAGAGGAGGTTATCCAGGATGTTAGTCCTCGACTCCCTGCACACACACACACACACACACACACACACACACACACACACACACACACACACACACACACACACACACACACACACACACACACACACACACACACACACACACACACACACACACACACACACACACACACACACACACACACACACACACACACACACACACACACATTAACCCACAGATCCAGAGAGGAGCGTACACTAGGCGCAGCGTACCACAGTAATCAGAAATGGGTCCTCTATAGAAACCATTCCTGGGTTGGTCCCTGAAGGCAGCATCTCCCTGGTCCAATGGGATTCCTCCATTATGATACTTACACGTTTAGTTCAGCAGAATAATCTCCACATATTAACACCACTTTATGATTTCTGACACAGACTTTATTTCAGGCTAACAACCAAAAACACATTCAGAGAACCATTGACTCTCAGACCAGGGGACAGGAAGTGATGAAAGGGGGTTTTAGGACTCATTCCTGCAGTTGGTTTGATTCTCTCTCACTTGTTCTGTTTGCGCAGCAGCAGCCGGACGTGGTTGAACTCGGGTCTCTCGGTGGGCTCCTCCGCCCAGCAGCGCTGCATCAGCTGGCCGAGCTCAGGGCTGTGGCTCTGGGGGTCGGTGGTGGGCCGGAGGCAGGGCCACTCTCCCAGAACCACCCGGTCAACGATCTCTGCAGGGGGGGGGGGGGGTTATTACTGCAAATGTTTACAAGGATGGTAATCATTTCCAATTTAGTTTTGATGCTGGAATCAGAATCAGAATCAGAATCCCTTTATTCGTCCCACAGAGGGGAAATGTACTTTGTTACATTAGAAAAGAGCCACGGACAGCTTAATGTTAACTAAGAAGCATGCATAAAACAATATTAAAGATAACTCATTGTATGTGGCCTGTAAGAGCTTGCAAAGAATATAATAAGTTTATTGTACGGTTACATGCCGCTTTACAAAAGCATGTTGCCCATAAACTACATGTCCCACAATGCATTTGGTTTTGTGACATGAGCACTGAAGAGACTTGCAATTATTAGCCCTAGACTTGTGCTTTCAGACGTAGTTAATTATGAAGCTATTACCCTATCCGATAATAATCCAATGCAGAGCCAATAATGTAATATAGTACATTATTTTATATATATTAAATAGTTATGTACATTTTTTTATAGTCTTAAAGTTACAACCGGCCCTTTGAGTGCAACTATAATGCGAATGTGGCCCGCGATGAAATTGAGTTTGACAGCCCTGGATTAAGGGAACTCAGGGATTTTAGCCTCTGCAGACCATTGACATGCACTAAAACCTATAGAACACACTAGAGCAGCGGTTTTCAAAGTGTGAGGCGCGCCTCCCCTGGGGGGCGCCAGAGAGTTTCAGGGGAGGCGCAGCGTGAGAAAAAATAATAACGAGAAAAAGACGAGTAAAGTGACACTTGCACACTTTTGGCTGTCTGTGGAGACCGAGTTCCCCCACCTCGCCAAACAGGCTGTAAAAGTGTTTTCCGCATTGACTCTGATCAAAGGAAGTGCCGGTCAAGGCTGCAGCCAGAGGATGATCTGCGTTTATTCCTGTGTGCATCGCACCGTCCAAGCCTCCCCGGGTTTGTGGATCTTCGGGAGAAGAGGTGGGGCCTGGGCTCCACCAGACCATCCAGGTATATCTGATTGTGTCAGTGGTTTATGTTAAGGAATAATTCTTCTAGATATCTAACCTTTTGCTCTGTGACGTTTTATGATCTACTCTGACGTCTGTTATCTCCTTTAAGGAAAGGCCTTGGTGCCATATGTGTTGTTGTCACCAGTTTGTGACCGGTCAACTTGTCTGGCACGAATGGTACTTGTTGTGAGAACGCTGAGGCACTTCTTTATCGGTGTTTGTGGACTCTAAGATGTGAAATCCTTGAGGCCATGACTGTCGGAGGCAGGTGGTTCAGTGTTCCCAGCTGTTTAGTCTACTCCTTCAGAGATGTTGATTACTCTCTGTGAACCAGTTAAAAGGTCTAGCATAGAGAGAGGCTCTTCAGAATTGATGTGGCAACTCTACCGTGTAGTCAGAACCTCTGACTCTTTGATTTGTGATGTGAATCCTCCGGCCGATACTCTGAATAAACCCATCAGTGTTTGACATCAAAGCTCCAACTCTCACCGTGTCTCCTTCCTGAGTCGGTGACCCCATGCATTACTACACAGAAGTTTCCTCCACAGTTTATAGTATGTGTTGTTATTTAATTGCCTATGTGCCTCTAACATGTAATTGCCAGGGGGGGAGTTTTTTTCAGGCTGGCTGTTATGTGATGGCCTTTTGCACCTGGAAAACTGTCTATCTGAAGGTTGGGGTCTGTGAAAGTGGGGATCCGGGAGAGGTTGGAGTCACCTAAGATGAGTGTCTTCTTCCGCACCTCCATTCCTGTATTTTTTTGAAGGTGTGTGGGTGAGTGAAGGGTTCCTGACGGGGTGGGGAGCCAGTTACCGCCGCAGAGGCCCCGGTCGGGTGGGAGGTGGATGCCTCAGATAATGGGCTTGAGTTCAGTAAGAATTTCATTGTGCCCTGCATCGTCATTGTTTCTGTGGAGTCTTCATCCACCTCAGGCCATTTCTTGCCTTCGAGTGGCTCTGCAGCATCTCTGGCTCCCTCTGCTGGAGGGACTGTGTGTCTGTGGGTGAGAGAGGAGAGATGGTGTTACTGCAGGGGAAGAAGGGGCAACAGGGGGGCAGGCTAAGGAATCAGCCCGGGTTGCACCCAGACGGCGGAGTACCTGTTGGGGAAGTTGATGGATCTCGACCTGGACCCGCCGTCTGGGGTAACGTTTAGGCAGCGGGGTCTGCGTACCCTCTCTGGGCCCCACCGCCGCCACCGTCCCCCCGATGTACAAAGGCTAAAGGAAGTAGATGGTGTGGTGGACGGGGGGCGATGAGAGGTAGGGAGGGAAGAGAGGGGAGGGTTGGAAGGTAAAGAAGGGTTGGGGGGAGAACTGGGTTTAGAAAAGGGTGAAGATAAGGTAGTAGGGGGAGGAAAGGACGTGGAAGGGGGGGGGGGGGTTAGGGTAGGGTGAGCGGGGGTAACAGGGAGAGGTGGGAAATTAGGTTTAGGGGAAGGAAGAGGGGGAGAGGATGTGGGAGGGGAGAGGTTAGGTTTAGGGTTAGGTGAGTGGGGAGGGGGGTGAAGGGTTAGACGTGGTTAAGGTACTGGCTGGCTGAGGGAGGGCAGGAAAGTCAAGAGGGGAGAGAAGGGAAGGTGGAGGGGCCTCCTCTGTTCGGGAGCCTCTGGTCAGGAGGTCCCTTAAGGTGGAAAGAGAGGATGCCGTGAGTCTCCGCCCGTACCTCACCTGGCCCCACTGGACAGCCCTGTCTAAAGGTTCCTGGTTGAACGGGGGGAGATTCTCCAACTCCACAGCAATGAGCAGGTCGTAGTGTTCTCTTAGAATTGTCATATTGTTGTGCATCCAAGTGTTTGTGTTATTTTGTAATTTTTCAAATGTCTGGATGTTAGGTGCAGCTGGTTTAATGAAGGATGTGAGTCGGGTTACCTGTCTCATCATCCCCTGTGGAAATATGCCTGTAGTGAATGTGTGGGTAAGTATTTCTGAGTGGTGGATGGCCTGGAGGAGTCTGAAATATGTATTTGTAAGTGCATGGAGTGGTGGTGGAAGATGGCGTGATTTGGCTGAGTGGATGTTGGGCCCTGTGGGGTGAGCAGAGGATTTCGAGGACGATGTATGACAAAGAAAACGGTCTAATTTTGTCAGTTTAGCTGTTACATCTCCTTGTTCTCTCTTGTCCTTTCTCTTTTGAGCGCCGCTCTTGTGCTTTGGTTTGCTGTACATTGTAAATGCAAGCTATTACATTTTTTATAATGCTACCGAACTTGCTGCTGCTAGCTACAGTACAGTACAGGTTGATTAAACGGTTGCTCGTCACGCAAAGTATCACGTGACATGAAAGGGAGCAAGGTCATTGGAGAGACAAATTACAAATTAATTTAGGTTGCTTGGTTACTTTGAAGACTGCGTGAACCGGTCAATGCCATTGGGGCCCCAAAAAATATATATTAAAAAAATATATATAAAAAATAATATTTAATTATATATACGGAAGGCACAGGAGGAGGGCCCAGACAGATGGCTTAAAGCATGTTTTAAATTATACAAAATCTACACATTTAATTGAAAATAAACTTTAAAAAATGATTTTTAAAAAGTAAATTATTAAATAAAATAAATAAACCGAGGGAAAACAAACTTCTAAAAATATGTTTAAGAGAAATGATAAAACTTCAGCGTTCTCCCATGAATAAAACATTTCATTTTTAAAATGCATATTTCATTTTGTGAGACTGTAATCATTTACACAATATGTAATATATAAAACTCAACTATTTTAGTGTCTTTGATGTAGAAAGCTAGAAGCTGTGTGTGTGTGTGTGTGTGTGTGTGTGTGTGTGTGTGTGTGTGTGTGTGTGTGTGTGTGTAAATCTTTTGAAGAAGTTGACTTTGTTTTTAATTAATGTTTTTAATAATAATGAATGTATTCACAGAGGCAGTTTGAACAGTGTTACAAGTTGAATCACATATCAAATTAACATTTCTGCTTTTAAATCCTCCTCTTTTATCTCAGTAAGTGCAAAAAATAGTAAACAGATTAAACAGACCGACAGGAAGTAAACACTAAATGGAACAGCAGAAGAAGACAGACAGGAAGTAAACACTAAAGGGAACAGCAGAAGAAGACAGACAGGAAGTAAACACTAAAGGGAACAGCAGAAGAAGACAGACAGGAAGTAAACACTAAAGGGAACAGCAGGAGAAGACAGACAGGAAGTAAACACTAAAGGGAACAGCAGAAGAAGACAGACAGGAAGTAAACACTAAAGGGAACAGCAGAAGAAGACAGACAGGAAGTAAACACTAAAGGGAACAGCAGGAGAAGACAGACAGGAAGTAAACACTAAAGGGAACAGCAGAAGAAGACAGACAGGAAGTAAACACTAAAGGGAACAGCAGAAGAAGACAGACAGGAAGTAAACACTAAAGGGAACAGCAGGAGAAGACAGACAGGAAGTAAACAGGTACAGTATGGGCTCTGCAGTGTTTTAACAAAAAGACTTGGACAGTTATAGAATGTGATTTTATAATATATGTCTCCCCCTGATGTCAACTGGTTTGTATTCAAAATATATGATGTTCATATATGTTTCTGTATAAAATAAATGAAAGAAAAGATGGCTTTAGGGTCTGCGCTGCTGGCTGATGGCGGTCAGACCACCACATCACCTGACCAATCAGGTACCGGTAACAGTTTAGTTCCTGACACCCATCTATAATTACAGGTAGCAACGTACAAAACTAGCAAGGGGCTTTCACACACTCTCCACAAGGTTTTGCTTGTTGAGCTCTTCGTAAAGATGCGGGTCCAGCTCACGGAGAGCATTGATCAGAACCCTGCTGGCTACAACTCCTTTATTTTGCACCGCGTCCACCACCTCTCGTGCTCTGTCCTTTTGGTATTTGGTTTTGGCTGAATCCATTTCAGATTTACTGATCACTTTAGAGTCAAGGAGTTTATCCAGAAGGTCGTCCAGGACAGGTAGAGACACTCTGTTAATGAACTCTGTCCGAAAGAGCAGCCACTTGTCTGCTGGGACTCTGCTCTCTGCTGGGACTCTGCTCTCTGCTGGGTCTCTGCTCTCTGCTGGGACTCTGCTCTCTGCTGGGACTCTGCTCTCTGCTGGGACTCTGCTCTCTGCTGGGACATTTCTCTGGGACAATTCCTTCCTTGGATCTGGAAGACAAACAGGGAAAATACTTCTCTTAAGGCGAGACACGGCAGGCAAAAACATCGTTTTTCCTGCACTGGTCAATTTTGAGATTTTGTGCTATTTTGATTCCATAACATGTTTTCTTTCAGGCTTTTGGAAGGAAAACGTACAAAATACACATTTAAGTGTTTATTTTACTATAGTTTGTCTATTTGCGTCTGTAGATTTCTCCTAAATTCACCAAAAGTTAGCATTCTAACGTAACATAAAGTACCGCGACCGCTGTTTGCACCATGTCATCAGAGGTATCGTTGGAAAGCTCCGTTTCTCCTGCACAATCTCATCGGATCCAAATATGGTCATTTCCTTTGTATCAGCAACCAATCGTGAAAGTGCAAAGGGGTCTTAAACCAAGAAACGAAATCTCATTGGCTGGTGTCAATTTCTGACAACGTGATTCGTTCAGATGCGTCACGTGGTGTGCTAAAGCACTTCCTGGTTAGCTTTCCGCTCGAAATTTAATTCTGAAAATGGCAAAATAACGGAGAAAAAAACGTTCACAGAGAAGACGACAACAATTGTCACTTGCACAAAGCAAGGTTATACAAAAAACAAATGACCCCGAACATGAAATACCTTCACGGAGTGCGTCGATGCGCAAGCTATCATCCAGATAACAGGAGGGTTTAGCTAGCGTCACACTGCAATCTTTAAAGGTCGTTTGCTCAAAATGAGTTTTTTCTCCTACTCTGAGTTCGAAATTTCCACTTCAGTAGCAGTTACATACACCAAACCTTCCAGTTATATTCCTATCAATATTATGAAGGCTTTTACAGAAGGGTTTGGTCATATATAATTCATAGCCTGAATTATATAACATTTTATACCTAAAAACATGGTGAAAATTGATATTTTAGGGCTGTTGACAGTATTTTCTGATTTATGGAGTGATACAAAGAGATATCCAAAATCCCTTCTGTAAAAGCCTTAGATACTAATATGACTACAAAATGAAATAATAATTTTGATCCTGGCTTTATCCAAAGTTCAGATTTCGGTTCCTGAAATGTGTTAAAATATGCGCATATTTCATGAGATAATGGTTCATTTGCATATTTAAACATGCTATTTCAGAAAACTTGTAATACAAAAAACAATTGCCTTATTGTAAGTAATTAACTGGAGAAATTTTTAGCTGATATCTTTAAGTTAAAAAAAAAACCCTATTCACCTGGGGTGTCTCGCCTTAACTCAACATTCCCAGAGGTGGATTTCTGTTCACTTAAAGTTATAATATGTAACATTTCCTCATTAAAATGTATAAAAACTCCTACACCGATGTTATTCATGTTTTGTTGAGTTGTGTACAAACATTATCCCAAATGGTTCAGAGAGACGTGTCATTTTAATTAAGGTAACAGTACGTTCATCACGGTCTCCTGTAATCGCGGCGTATCCACTTAACCATGAGAAGATGAAGACTACAACTCCCATGATGCCCCGCTGTTTCACCACACCACTAGTTTTTACTATGGTTTTAGAATATAACAGGTTGTGTGTTTAATGTCGTAATGATGCGCTGCCATGGAGCCTTAAAGAGCCTGTGACACGAGTTTCCCCCATCATCCAAACCCATCAATTTTAGTAAATATTGTCCCACTGAACTGATTTGGGATATTTGTACTTTGATAACCATTAATCTCCCCTTCAATGTTGACCATATTCTGGATCTTCTCGGGGGTTCTTCAAATCCCGCCAAATTATGTGTGACGTAATTGCGGGCCAAGAGCTCCAGCTGCACCGTTCCGGATCCCAGCATCTGCATGCAAACACATGATGACGCACACAGCAGCAAGTTCAGACAGCGATGGCAGTTTAATTTTGAACGTGTCTGAGAGCTCATATGAGGCTGAAGGATCGGAAAGTGATAGTCATGACATCGTAGACGATATTGGCTATATGCCCTACAGATTAGAACCATATGCCTCTGAGTCTGAATTGGATGAAACGAACTCCGAGTCGGACAGTGGAGACGACAACCCGCCCGAAGATCGTGAGATACCTCTCGATCTACAACGCATGAACAATTTTTTAATTTTTTTTATTTAGCCTTTATTTATACAGGTGTAAAATCTCATTGAGACACAAGGTCGCATTTTCAAGAGAGACCTGTCAGTGGTAACACTACCACACAAAGCTACAGACAGACAGGACACTAAACACAGAGGCAACAATAAAATACAACAATGTGGAATGGTTTGTAAACTATTTTATTTACGGAGTTTGCCTCGCTGCGGGGAAACGGTGGACCTAGTGTCCCGATCGGAGTGGGAATAATAATAATAATCATAAATCATAATCCGTGCATTTCATCCATTAATTTCCCCAACATTGTGGTAAAAAAAACACATGTTTAATCCACGTTGGTGTACTACAACTACAAAAAGCATCGCTATGTTCTTTCATCAGGAAATGCAGACCGGCTCAAACAAACGATTTTTAATCATCATCCTCACGATCATTTAATGTATCATATGTTCGCCGAATTGACATGAAAGCACTAATAAATGTAGTTTAATCCACTTGAGTTTACAACTACAAAAATAATCGGTTTGTTTTTATATCACATCCGACGGGAGGAAATTCAGCAGCTCTCACTACCGATTCTTAATCCTCATTTAATCATCATCTTCACCACGATCATTTATGTTTATGTTCCCCGAATTGACATGAAAAGCACTAACAAATATATAATGTAGTCAACTTCATTAAAACATTATTAACGTGCCTAAACTCAGTAATTCACCATTTCTACGCATGACAAACTTTGTCCGTGTTTGGCTCTCTCGCCGCACAGTGAAGCATTCCCGCATTGACGTCACTTCCGGCTTCCCCCAAAACCTCAAAATGAGTCGACGGAATTTCCCCGCGATGTTCGAAATTATTGATATTTATCGGAACGGTATCGCACCTTCTTTTTTAAGCTGACGGTTCGAGATTACTAGTAGCCCAATATTTCATTGCACAACAGTTGTTGGGAGGCTGTCACAGGCTCTTTAATAGAGGAGGCTATGAGATGGAGCTTTAGAGTTATCCAGTCCATCACTGGGTCTGAGCTCAGGTGGAGTCTTTACCTTCCAGTGACACGGGACAATACCAGACTTCCTTTTCATCTTGGTCCTGGACCTTCAAAACCACTGTCTCTGTGCTCGTCGTCAGGGAAACTAGAAATGTCGGATGGTAATTTGGTCCAAACCTGGATTCAAATTTTTTACTCTGGAAAAAAGAAGCAGAAGTTAAAGTGCACCTATCATGCTATTTTTAGGCATATATTATGGGTCTCAGATATATACAAATATATAAAAACATGCCTATGATGTGTTTTGCTCAAAATACAAACAGATTATGTATTTTAAACATCCCTCATATCCTTCTATTCCAGCCCTGTGAGAGAAAAGCGGATTTTGGGTCCTTAGCTTGAAAAAAAAAGAGGAGGCGGAGCTAATGCCTGATCAGAATTCTACCGGAGATAAAGTTAAATTCTGCCGTGATAAAACGCCATCCTGTTCTAAACCACATCAAGGATTATTTCTGAAACAGTATGGAGCTCAAATGCTTTTTGTCTTGTTTATCACAAGGTGAGTTTCTTTTTTTATTTCCTGCTTTTTAAACACATGTGCTTTCCAGTACAGGTTAGCTCTGAGTGTTAGCGATGCTTGCTAATGTAAACACAGACCATATTACGTCCAAAACACGTCAGGCATTGTTTCTGATAGCAACTTTCTGTGGGCCAGCATCCAAAATTACGTCATATCGGCAGCACATCTGGATCAGCTCCGTTGTTCCCTCGTTTTTAAAAGATTTGGGTACGGAGGAAAAGAGAGAGGGTTTTATTTTCTGACGCTGCGTGAGTTCCCTGACACACCGGGGACACATGTTTATGTATAAAAGACATCAAAAAGTGCATTTTGAATGATAGGTCCCCTTTAAATGTGTATCTGTTTCTTTCCTGGTTGTGGATCCACATGCAGATAAATGTGTGTTAATGATCATTGTGTTTCTTTAGTGGAGCATCAGTGACTCACCTTAGGGTGTGTGATATACACCATATCACAGTCCTCAGCTTCACAGTGCACACTGTAACTGTGATGAATTTCCAGCTCACAGTCGGAGGAGATTGGGATGTTCACAGCACGTCTGTGTTGTTCAGCAACCTTCAATAACAGGACATTTTGATCACTTTAAAACAACTTATGTTGACAGACCTGCAGAGATATAAGAATTACAATCAATTAAGAATAACATTATGAGGACATATATGTGTAGATTAATTAAAGTGTATAGGTTAGATATTTTTGGATGAAATTCCACTCCAACACATTTCTTTATATATTTATTAGGGTTGTCAACATTAACGTGTCAAAACTCGTGATTAATCTGGAAACCTTGACGCGTTAAAATAATGAATGCATATCAATCACATGACCAATTCCTGTATGCGATCACACATGATGCCGGCTCTAATCCCTAAAAACTTCCAGAGGGTTGGCTAGCCATGGCTAACATCACTATGATGTCTAATGGAAGATCAAGGACAAAATCCCCAGTTTTAATACTTAATGTCCGGCTCTGACCTGAGGACAAGCAAAGGATGTTGTAAAGTCACGACGAACCTTAACGGCACAAAACCCACGGTTTAAGGATTTTTTGCTCCACTGATCTAAACACATACTCCCCGTCATCGAGACGTCCTGCCTGGCAGATATTAGCAAATGGCCTGTAAATAGTTAATTCCCCAAGCACACAGATTTTGATAGTTCTTCTTTTCTTTATTCTTCCGTTTCTTATTTCACCCAATATTTTAGCTCTCAATAACTTCAGCATACTTTCAGCTACAGAAACCAAATATCAAAAATATTCAGCCTTTTCAGTACACGATGGGAAACTTTAAATTACTTCAAAACTTTGTATACTTTTTGAAATATTCAGCTTTTTAAACTATTTATTTAACATGGAACTCAATGGGAGGAACCTTCAAATCCTCTTTTAGCTACACCGTGCGCCACATACTTTCAGCTAGAGACTTAATTCCAACTTTAGAACAGTCACAAAACGTTCAGCTATTGAACTTGTATTCAGATTTATGATATCTTTTACAATTTTTTACTTATCACAGTTTAGGTTTTGGTACATTTTATAATGGTTGACTCTTGCCCCTTTTCCACCAAAACGGTTCCGTTTCAAGATCAGTTCTTGTTCTTTTCTGGTGCTTAACTGGTTCTTCTCTTTAGTGTTTCCACCACTCAGAGCCCGACTGGTGCTGCCACTGCTGCATCATGACATCACCGTTTAGGTCGATGATTTTCTCCGCCGCTCACAACAACATCAACAATTGGGGACTTTGTCGGGTCGATGATCGTGTTGCTTTTAATCATACGAAGCCAGATAAAATAAAATAAATCTACTTCTCCAACCTTGTACTTTTCTCCAGAGTGCCGTGGTTCATTGTTTATTAACGTGTTTCAGCGGCATTTAACAACCGTTGCAGTGCTGTAAAGTATTCACTGTCTGACTGTCACACAAGCAGCTGATACATATCCCCAGTTCCCCTTAAGTGAATGTGTGTCAGTCTGAATTGACGCTGTTTGGCATCACAACGCTGTTATGAAAGTTTCTCTGGTATAACATGGGTGATGTTAGCATAGCAACCGAAGCTAAACTGACTACTTGCTAAGCCGTGTTCTACAGGCACATTTTACCGGCGTATTTTTCATTATGATTCTACTTGTGATAGTCGGACATGACAACCTGTGCAGCCCATGTATTGATTCCATCCGATAGCTGCTATAATACAAAACAAAACGTCTGCCTGCTCTCCACAATGATCAATAACAGCGAACGGATGGTCAAAGTAAGGTACAAATAAACAGAATCACACGAAGCCTGGTTAGTGTTGCCTGACTTTATAAAGTGTGTGGTCGTGTTCTCACTTTGCTCAGCGCTACTGCTTGTTATGCTCTTATTTGCCATACTCGCCATTAAAGGTCCCATGTCATGGCCATTTCTACTGATCATAATTCCATTGTTGAGGTCTACTAGAATAGATTGACATTGTTCAATGTTCCAAACTCACTTTAGCTGCTCATACAGCATCTCTGTATAGTATGTGTATTCACTCTCTGTCCTAAACGGCTTGTTGGAGCTCCTGCCCCCCCCCTCCCTATGAGCCCAGTGTGCTCTGATTGGTCAGCTCGCCCACTCTGTTCTGATTAGTCCACCACCGTTACAACTGAACATCAGTGATTATGTGTTACAACGTTGTGTTTGTTAGCAACCAGAAAATGACAC
The DNA here is from genome assembly GCF_902827165.1 of Trematomus bernacchii. NCBI lineage: Eukaryota > Metazoa > Chordata > Actinopteri > Perciformes > Nototheniidae > Trematomus > Trematomus bernacchii. Next base: position 571,210 of record NW_022987542.1, on the reverse strand, counting down.
CAGTAATGACCAACAGATGAGAAAGCTGCGTGGGGTCTGGGTGCCGTGTTGGCGGGACGTTGCGGGGCTTGCTGCTCCGCCCTTTGAGGCTCGAGGAGCGGTCAGTGTGAGCTGGATTACTGGTGTCGTTTTCTGGTTGCTGCGTGGGGGCTGAGTGAGTGAGTTTGTGTTCAGAGCTTGGTCTATATCCAGCATCCAGGGAAACAACTCATGAGATGCGCCGGTGAAGATGGCCGCATTGTCTTTGTGCTCCTCTCCAACTTTGCCCATTTTCGTATTTTGTACATATTTCTTTTACTTTTGCCGTTTTACTTTTAACATGGTTCGCAACATGCTAGCCGACCGCACCTACTCTGCCATACAATATAGCAGAGAGGAACTTTTCCAATTGCGAAACTTCGTGGACAATATTAACCCTCCGACAGACAATGGAGATTCACCATGGCTACCTGTTGCTGTTCTACCTGAGAGACGCAAGAAGAAGACAAAGCGGGGATGCCGGGCCGGGTTGCTGGTCAGACTGAGAAAACGTGAGAATCGGCCCCCTCTTCCGAGTATTCTTCTGGCTAATGTTCAATCCATTGAAAATAAGCTAGATGAACTCAGAAGCCGGATTGCTTTTCAACGGGACATTAAGAACTGTAACGTGTTAATTCTCACTGAGACTTGGCTCAACCCCGCTATCCCGGACTCCGCTATTGTCCCTGACGGATTCTCTATTTTTCGTCAGGACCGGACTGCAAACTCGGGGAAAAGTAAGGGAGGCGGTGTGTGTGTAATGACTAACAACAACTGGTGCTCAGATGTGAAGATTATTTCATCGGACTGTTCCGCACAGCTAGAGCACCTCATGATCTCATGTCGGGCCTTCCATCTGCCGAGGGAATTCACATCTGTTGTGATAACAGCAGTGTATATCCCGCCGCAGCCACTCGCCGACAACAACACGGCACTCGATCAGCTGTTTGGGTTTATTGATAAAACCGAGACTTCACGGCCAGATGCGGCGTTCGTTGTGGCCGGAGATTTCAACACCGCCAACATGAAGAAGGTTTTGCCAAAATATTACCAACACATCAACTTCCCGACGCGCGGGGGAAACATACTGGACCATGTTTATTCCCCTTTCCGGAATGGATATAAGGCTCTCCCTCGCCCTCCCTTCGGCAAATCAGACCATATCTCACTACTGTTGTTGCCTGCTTACAAGCAGAAACTTAAAAGGGACAGACCGATAACAAGGACAGTACAACGATGGAGCGAGGAGTCAGATTCAGCACTGCAGGATTGCTTTGCATCTACGGATTGGAGTGTGTTTGAGGACAATAACATCAACACACACACGGACACTGTCATCTGCTACATTGGGAAATGCATCGATGACGTGGTACCGAAGGTTTCTGTACGGACATTCCCAAATCAAAAGCCCTGGGTAAACGGTGAGGTGCGCGGCAAACTGAAAGCGCGCACTCTCGCGCACACAGCGGGAGATTTGGAGGAGTACAGGAAGTCTAGGTATGATCTCCGGAGAGCAATAAAAAATGCAAAGAGACAGTACAAAGAGAAGGTGGAATCTGACTTCAAAGGCTGTAACACTAGGAATATGTGGGCGGGACTAAGGACAATGACTGACTACAAAGGAGCAGCGGGGGGTGCTGCGGGAGTGTCTGCGTGCGCATCTCTCCCAGATGAGCTAAACAGTTTTTTTTGCACGCTTTGAGAGCAGCCAGGCTGTGGAGGTACAGAGGGACCAGGAGCTACACTGCCCTTTTGTTTTAAATAGGGCAGATGTGTGTAAATCCTTTAAAAGGGTTAACCCACACAAGGCTCCTGGACCTGATGGCATCCCTGGCCGTGTTCTCAGGGTGTGTGCAGTTCAGCTGGCAGAGGTGTTCACAGACATCTTCAACAGGTCCCTGCTGCAGTCTGTAGTCCCCACATGTCTTAAACACTCCACCATCATTCCTGTCCCCAAAAAGACAATCATCACCTGCCCCAACGACTACCGCCCAGTAGCACTCACCTCCATCATAATGAAGTGCTTTGAGCGGTTAGTCAAATTATTCATCACCTCCTCCCTCCCTGAATCTCTGGACCCCCTGCAGTTTGCCTACAGAGCAAACAGGTCCACAGACGACGCCATAGCCCTCACCCTCCACACTGCCCTCTCACACCTGGACCCGAAGAACAGGAACACATATGTGAGAATGCTGTTCATTGACTACAGTTCAGCATTCAACACCATTGTGCCCTCCAAGCTGGCCATCAAGCTCAGAGACCTCGGGCTCAACAGCGCCCTCTGCGACTGGATCCTGAACTTCCTGACGGGCAGACCCCAGGCAGTGCGGGTGGGAAACATCACATCCTCCACCCTGATTCTTAACACCGGTGCCCCTCAAGGCTGCGTGCTCAGCCCTCTCCTCTACTCCCTGTTCACCCACGACTGCGTGGCCACACACAGCTCCAACACCATCGTGAAGTTTGCTGATGACACGACCGTCATCGGCCAGATCACAGACGATGACGAGACGGCATACAGAGAGGAGGTCGAAAACCTGACATCTTGGTGCCAGGAGAACAACCTCCATCTCAACATCAGCAAAACAAGGAGCTGATTGTGGATTACAGGAAGCAGCAGGGAGAGGGACACGCCCCCATCGCCATCAATGGGACTACGGTGGAGAGAGTCAAAAGCTTCAGGTTCCTTGGGGTCCACATCACTGAGGACCTGACATGGTCTCTTCACACCACCACCATCACCAAGAAAGCTCGACAGCGGCTCTTCTTCCTCCGCAGGCTGAGGAGGTTCAAAATGGATTCCAGGATACTCTGCAACTTCTACAGGTGCACGATAGAGAGTATCCTCACTGGCAGCATGACGGCCTGGTACGGCAGCTGCACCGACCTCGATCGTAAGGCTTTACAGAGGGTGGTGAAAACTGCACAGCACATCACCAGGACGGAGCTGCCATCCATGGAGGACCTTTACTCCCAGCGGCTCAGGAAGAAATCACTACGGATTATCAAAGACCCCCATCACCCCAGCCACAAACTGTTCTTTCTGTTGCCGTCTGGCAGACGTTACCCGCAGCATCCGGGCAAGGACAAGAAGATTCGGAGACAGTTTCTTCCCGCGGGCAGTGAGACTGTTAAACAATTGAACTGTTGAAACAACATCAAACATTCAACTGCTACTCAGTAGTATGTATCTAATACCTAATATATATATATCATTCCAATAACTTGTATATAGACTCATACTGCACTATTCCACATCATAACTTTATTTCATTTTTATAACTATTATTATTTTTGTATTGCTCTTGCTCTTATTGTTATTATGTTATGTTATTATGTTGCATTGTTGGAGAAGCCTGTGACATAAGATTTTCAACTGCATAATTACTCTGTAGCTATGTCAGATTGACAATAAAGAACCTTGAACCTTGAACACAGCGGGAAATCCACCTAACACTGTCCGCTCCGGGAGCCTCACGGGGCGGACTCCTGTGCTGCTCGGGAGTCCGCCCTGGCAGAGGGTGTGCCGATTGTTCTATAGCTGTGTGCCAATTGGTCCATTTGGACTTAGTGATGTCAATAAAAAAATGTAAACTAAATAAACTACCCAGTATAACACTTGTATAGCCCTTATTGAATGCGGTATCAGAGTGTAGAGAGTCTTTAAAATATTGTAAAACTGCTCTCAATCCCAAAATATACACTCTATTCAAATAATTTCAAAAGATTTCATTAGCAATATTTGTCTGGCTTGCCTATATGCCTTCATCATATCAAACTGACCCATGATTCGGGCCCAATAGTGATCTGAGTGACAAAAAGTCCACAAACTTTCCAATAGACTCCCATGTTACATTTGTCCGGATCTTTCTTCAGATCAGAAAGAAGTAGCCTACACTTTAAAGGGGACCTATCATGCAAAATGCACTTTTGTACGTCTTTTATACATGAATATGTGTCCCCGGTGTTCCAGGGAACTCACCAAGTGTCAGAAAACACAACCCTCTCTATTTTCTTCCATACCCAAATCTCTAAAAAAGGGGCTGCAACGGATCTGATAAAAACTGATCCAGATTTGAACACTGTCCTGACGTCAGGACGGTGGCGCTACGGCTATTGGGCCAACTCTCCACCTATCAGGGGAATGTGGGGTTGGGCCACAGCCGGCCATTGCCGCTCGAAAGCGCTGGAGACGCTGTAGTACATATGCCAGGCCTGTACGTGGCGCTGTAGTCTGCCACAAAAGCAGCGAAGAAGACTTCCCGCCCATAGTTACCATGGTTACCCTTCTGTTTATTCTCCGCTGTGGCTTTTTTTCTCCCTCCCCGAGGCAAGCGTTTGCTCCCGCTGCTTTAATTCAATGCAATCCCTCCCCGTCGAGGCAAGCACTGTAATTCTCTCCGGTTAGTCCACCAGCAGATGACAAACACCCACCTCTCCGCCTCTTCCAAGGAACCAGGGGACCGTGCGGCAGAGTTTCAGTTTCAGTTTGTTTCGCCGGTCAAGATGTCCGTTAAAGTTTAAATCTTCCGGACAAAATTAGAAAAGTGCCGGTCAAAGGTCTTCTTTGTTATTTATTGAGCTTTAAAACAAATGAATAACGACTCTATATAATAAAACACGGAGGACAGAGATCTCTTTTCTCCCCCTCTTGACTTGATCAGAGCACTGCTTCCCTCTCCTCCAGGGGGGCGTGGTCAGCTGCAGCTCACAGAGATCAGCCCCGTAGACAGCAAACAGCACATAGAGCGAAATGAGGCATGGCTAAAATGCATGATCTGTTTGGTATTTTGAAAACAGAAATGTATACCTTATATAGGTATGGCCCTACAATATATCATTTAAATATAGCATGATAGGTGTCCTTTAAACAAACTGCCGCCATCTTTTACACACCAAACACAAAAAAACACACAGATGCGTTCATCAGGGTTCCCTGGCGCTCACGGTCAGGTCCTTTTTTTGATAGGAGCCATAGTTTTTCAAAACAAAATTGTCCGATAAACCTCAATGCATGCCTGGTTACCTAGTTACTGGGCAGATTGGGGCAGACACAGCTGAGTGACATCCTCCAATCAGAGCAGACACGCCCACACACACACACACACACACACACACACACACACACACACACACACACACACACACACACACACACACACACACACACACACACACACACACACACACACACACACACACACACACACACACACACACACACACACACACACACACACACACACACACACACACACACACACACACACACACACACACACACACACTACTACAACTATTTATACTACCACCACTACTACTCATACAACTACTACTTATACTACTACTTATACTACTAACACCACTACTATTAATACAACTACTACTCCTATTACAGCTACTTATACTACAGCTGCTACTACTACTACTGCTACTACTACTACTGCTACTTTTACTTACAGTCAGAGGTGGGACCAAGTCATTGTTTTGCAAGTCCGAGTCAAGTCTCAAGTCTTTGCGCTCAAGTCCGAGTCAAGTCTCAAGTCTTTGCGCTCAAGTCCAAGTCAAGTCTCAAGTCAGGATGGGCAAGTTCAAGTCAAGTCCAAGTCCTAAACTTTGACAAAACGAGTCTTAAACAAGTCATTATGTGCTTTTCACCAAATGTAATGACACCCATCAACAGAATAATACTTAATAATTAAACTGCTCTTTATTAGTCACATTAATACTGTAATAATCTATTTTCTCTCTGCTGGTAAAGTAACGTGTTTTCTTCTATTGTAAGAGGGATCAGTAAGGTAAGGCTACCGTGACGGTTTGATTCAGAAGGAGTTTAATGTATAAGATCCCTGATGTTGAGGTGACCAGAATGTTTATTTCCACTGTACAACATGTTATAAGGGACCCACGATCTATCTTTATGCAAGGGATAATGTGCAGCGAGGCGTCTCTATGGGGAAGAGAACACCTGCATCTAGATCCCTCTGCAGGTGGTACTTTAACTATATTTTGATGCTAATACTTTTGTACTTTTACTTGTAACATTTTGAATGCAGGACTTTTTATTGTAACCGAGTATTCCTACACTCTGGTACTTTTACTCAAGTACAAGATCTGAACTTCTCCCACCTCTGACAATACATCCTGAGTGGTTACCAAACAAAAACCCTGCTCTGAAGGTTATTTTCATTTTATAAATCCTGCACTCAGCTTTGCTTTCTCCAATATCATTGATATGCAGCCAGATGCTGCTTCTTTTTTCGGTTTTCGCTAATTTCTTGACTTTTTCCGACGCGCTTGCATTTAAATCCGGCTCCCCGTCTCCCCGTCGCTCTGTGTATCTGGCCTGTACCACTACACCTGCTGTGTTTGGAGCGTCTGCCCCCCACCCTTCTTTCACATAATGGTATGATCCTAGTGTGTCCTCGCATATGATTGGCCGCATGGTGGCCCAGCTAAATAAAGACCCGCCCCTGCCTGCATGGATTCACAGCAAGAGTTACAGCGGCTGGAGATTCTGCTCTCCCCAACGGGAGTCTGCTCTTCTAGCGGCATCTCGCGATCGGCGTGTTGGAGACCCCTGAATTAAATCATCAAGTCACCTCAAGTCAGAGGGCTCAAGTCCAAGTCAAGTCCCGAGTCATTGGTGTTCAAGTCCAAGTCGAATCGCAAGTGTTTTGTGATTTTGTCAAGTCGAGTCCAAAGTCATCAAATTGGTGACTCGAGTCTGAATCGAGTCCACCAAGTCATGTGACTCGAGTCCACACCTCTGCTTACAGTATACCAGAGGTGGGAGTAAGTCCTACATGTGCAAGTCATGAGCAAGTCTCAAGTCTTGACCTACAAGTATCAAGCAAGTCCCAAGTCACTGTGGTGAGAGTCAAGCAAGTCAAGTCATTGCTCAGGTCAAGTCAAGTCAAGTCATACAAAATTCTGATGAATAAGCCCAGTTTCCGCATTTAAATCAGTTAAAAGACAGTGGTTATGAAAATGGATTCAACCCACACTATGATCTTCATTACATACACAGTTAGTCATTTGAAATCTAATTTAGACCGATGGCAATCATATCAGATTCATATTAACCCTAGAACTGCAGACAATATAGCTAGGACTCAATCAGTCTGTTCAAAAAGGCAGAATTCCAGGTAAGAAAATCATATATGGCATTTGCCATTACACATATTTAATTTAAATTTCTGTTAACACTAGAACCGCCAACAGCGTCAGCACCTACATAGATATCATTTTCAAATCATTGAATTTGTTCCTCTTCATAATTTCCTTATAAACTAAGTAGGACGATTTAAAACTCAGTTAATTGGGTTAATTTTGAAATGACTTCAGTTTATCATCATAACAGATCAAAAAGTTCAGATTCATTTTACAATAAATCAAGGAATGATGCACTTCTACAAACAAAAACATCATAATTAAAACATTTAAACAAACTACTAAAAGTAGATGAACTACATTATTCAACAGTTTACAGTAACTTCTGATAATAACACAGGGGAAATAAACGAGGCATCTCTTTTCGTCTCTCTCTCTCTCTCTCTCCCTCTCCTGACGGCCCGTCAGTATCAGGGTTAGTCAAAATGAATCCCTTGGAGGTTCTAGTGTTCATTTACCGTTTTGTCTTCTCTTTGCAATGCTTAATCGATTTGAAACCAAGTCTAACGTAGCTTAAACTTAACGTTAGCTTTCTAGCTAACACAACACATTCACGCACCTTTCTCTGTGGGTTTTTTTGTAGTGACGAATGAAGTTGGATGTTGTGGTGGTCGTGTCACTGATCTTTATGCTGCAGACCCTGCATACCGCTGTTCTCTTCTTATTAGCGTCATCGACAACATAATCCTTGAATCCAAACTTCACTATTTGTGGAGTAACGCTAGCCGCTGCCATGTTAACTGACGCTCCTGCCGTCTAGTGGGTTGCCAGGTTTGCGCGCACGGCGCTATAATCACCCAATCACGTTTTTCGAAAAAACTAAACGTAATATCTCACTACAAAACAAACGCAAATATTTAATTTTAAACAGTCAAGTCCTTTCAAGTCATCTGTCTCAAGCTTAAGTCAAGTCTCAAGTCATGAATACCAAGTCAAAGTCAAGTCAAGTCTTTTATCAATGTTAGTCAAGCAAGTCTCAAGTCAAAAAATATGCGACTCAAGTCTGACTCGAGTCAAGTCATGTGACTCGAGTCCCCACCTCTGCAGTATACTACTACGTGCATTTGATATCTAACTCCTTCAGCCTACTTTCAGCTACAAAAACCATTCAACTATAACATTATTCAGCTATTTCAGGACATTGAGGCTATACATGTTGTTGTTTATTAAGTTTCATCACTATTTTCACTCTTCCAGTAAAATGTCACTGTTAAGTTTTCAACAAAGTCAGTGCAATGCATTTGAGCTGTGACACTTACTTGGTTTTTGTAGCGAAAAGCAGCTACAGTCACCATTCAACTAATAAAATATTCAGCTTTTCTGCATTTTTAAGCTAAATTCAGCAACAAATGTGTGCAGCTTACAGCATTCACATGCATTTTCAGCAGGAAATGCATTTTCTAGTTAGTATTAAAGTAACTAGTAGTCCATCCGCCTAGAGTTGGTGCTGACCGCAGAGAAAACGTGCTTAAAGACTTTAAAAGAATGAGACTATCGTGCTATCATATTATCTCTCTCAGTAGGGAGCTTGGGGCCTCTACTTCTTATTAATGTATTTTTTTACGTATTGAGGTAAACTTCGAGTTTGATAACCAAAGTAGAGTGTGGCACTCCATGTTAATAATTAACAGGGATGCATCAGGTATGAAAAAGGTGACCGATGATCCGAGCCCCCCGATCCAAAGGAATATCGGCTTTAAAATGAGGAATAACAGAGGATGTTAGCAGTCCGAACAACTAAGGCCTCTTTTACACGGGAACGTTTGCGTTTATGCACAGTATGCGTATTCAAAAAAGTCTTCCGTTCACATGCATTCGTTTCATTTAACGTGTCTGTTCAAACGAGACCGCTGGAAACGCTGTAGTACATATGCCGGGACTGTAAGTGGCGCTGTAACTTCCGCCAAAATACACCAAAAGCAGCGAAGAAGAGCAGCCCGGAGCAGCAATGTTGCCATGGCTACCCTTCTGTTTATGCCCCGCGGTGTATTTAGCAACATGTAGTACATGTAATTCTCCATGTCCACTTGTTGCTGATTGTTGTGGTAGAGGAGCTGTAGATGTTGCACTAATATCTGTAGCATGGTCAGTAGCAGTAGCACTAGCAGTAGCTACTGACAGGAGGAAGTGTGTGTGGCGATTGCTGGTATTCAGCGGGATATAGTCATTTCCTCAGCATATGGATAAATGCAACGGGGAAGTTAACTGAAAGAAACCGAATCTGTGGATATTGCATCGACCGACCAAGAAGCACGTCTCCATGGAGAGGACGGCTCAGAAAGAGAGATATTCTCTACAAACACCGGGTGAGATCCTCCTTTGTCAATATAATGGATCAATGCATGAAATCTGACTCTGTTTATTTTGTTTAAGGAGTATATTTGGCGTTAACAATTCTGGTTTGCCTTTTATAATATTATTTCATTCAAGAACCCCTTGTGCGTTTAATTAACACAGCTATTTTTGATAGTTGATCGTTACAGATGGCTACTGGCCATGCTACAGCAGTGAGCAGGAGAGGCGGGGAGAGGTGGGGCTATCGTTATTTTTTCAGGAAATATTCGTATAGAGGCGATTACACGGACTCGGTTGACCCCCCAGAGCGTTTCGTTTGCAAATCTATCCACCTTGGGACCCGTTATCGTTTGTGGGGTCAGTTTCTATCGGCCTCGTGTAAATAATAGGGCTATACGCACGTGAAACTATGCAGATACAAGCAGTTTTCTCCTCGTGTAAACGGCGCCTAAAGCAGCAGTGGTAATAATAACAGAAACGCCAAAGAGTCACATCTAATAGAAATATATAAAAGCATTTATTTTAATTGTGTAGCAGTCAGTTTATAATTTTGGCAGCACTGTTGAGCATTTTGAAAATGTATTTTCATGCCTCTGTTCAAGGCTTTGTCTTTCTATTGTTGACAGATCTGCTGTTTAAGTGGCCGTGACAGACCTGACCTTTACCTCACCTACCTCTATTAAGCTTGCCATTGATAATTTTTTTTAAATTGGCTATAATTTGGTTTGACAGATAAGAAAGAAAAAAGAATGGCCCTGCCACAGACTGCACTAGCGAACACATTCGGGGGGCTGGTAATCCTGGTCCAAGGAAGGGGTTTGTGATCTCATCTAGTGGGGAAAGCCCTACTGGGTGGTAACATGGCCAAGCAAGGATACCTTTGTGAGGAGAGACTGGAGCTTTTGGAGTGGGGACCTTATGTGCCTCATTTTGATTGAATGACTGAGTTCACCAATCTGGGATACGACGACATGGTGACACACAGGAAGGAAGTTTTTTTTAGAAGTAGGCGAAATAGGACAGTTGAGACAGGGAAAGATTTTGTCAGACGGCTGTCTGACCCCAGCGACTGGACCCTAAAGTGTTTGTGATAGTGTCACTGAGACTGTTGTTGAAACCTGGAAGAGGGGTTTTAACCTGGACATATGACATAAAAGAGACTGATGTGCCCAAAAGTGAGGGAAAGAAGCAAAGGTGGTGGAGGAAGAAGGAGCTCTTCCAAAAGGTCTGGGACAAGAACTGGCTGCAGCTGGTTTCTCATTTTCAAAAATAATAATGAAGTGGCAGTTGTATCTGCTAGTTCAATATAAGATCCAATGCATTCTGTTTTTGGTAAAAAATTAAGAAGACATTTGTGAATGCTGGTGAAAAGATAAAAGAAGGTACCTTAACTGTTGCTAATAGTGTTGATAAGGCCTTCACAGATTTACGGCTAAAAGTTGTCTATGCTTTCAATAAAGCGAAGTGGGGAATTTCTTATTATTCTAGTTGTTATGGCAATTGTAGGTGTTTTGTTCAGATTTTCACCCCACAAGTCCGCACGTCAGGATTTCCCATCGGTGATGACCATGGCAGCGGAGTGCCCATCTGCTCCCAGCAGGCAGCAGGCTGAGCAGAGAGCTGACAGGGCGGCTGCAAATAAACACGGGTGTGTTGGGCATCTCACTCATTGCTAATTGAGCAAATTGAGCTCTCGGCGCCGTGCTGGTGGCTGCCTGTTGCTTTGCAGCTCCCTGTGTTTTATTGATCTTTATCTTTTTGTTTACTTTTATCCTCTTAGTTGTACTTTTTTCTTTGGATATTTATTTTGTCTTGTAGCGAACTATGGCCACGTTTTACTTCGAACGTTTTCTGGTCATTCTTCTGCTACTTTTTTCACTTTTTGTGTCGGAGAGCCATGCTCTGAGGAGTGATGGCATTGTTTACTCGCGTGAGCAGCTGATTGCGCGGTGCCAACCCGTGCTGCTGCCCGGAGCCAGGCATGACATCCCGGAGGAGCTTCGGAGGCTCAAGCGGGGCTGCAGAGCTGGGGCCAAGCTGAAGATGAAGAAGAAGATGAGATACAAACCCTGTGTACCGGCCATCATAATGGGGAACGTGAGGTCTTTGGGGAATAAGATGGACGAGCTCCGCGTGCTGACGAAGACGCAGTGGGAATACCGTGAGTGTAGCATCATGTGTTTTACCGAGACTTGGTTGCACACGCTCATCCCGGATAATAACACGGCTCTCCCCGGCTTCACGAGTGTTCGGGCGGACAGGGACGTTATTCTGAGCGGCAAAAAGAAAGGAGGAGGGATTGCACTGTATGTGAACGAACGATGGTGTAACCCTGGACATGTTACTGCCCGTCCACACAGCGGCGTGCGTTGAAGCTTGCTCCATTTTTTGGAATATGAGGAAATGACCTGCGGTGTGTCTCTCCCAGCATACACGCGGTTTGATTGGCTGACGCTTCCACCGAAGCTTCAGAAGCTTCAAAAGTTGAACATTGCTCAACTTTTGCAGCGAGCAACGCGTAGCTACGCTCCCCACAATGCAGTTCGGCGAAGCGTGACGTCACCCCATTCAAGTGAATGGAGCAAGCTTCAACGCACGTGTGGACGGTCCGTTACTGTGAAGGAGCGTTTCTGTAGCCCGGACATTGAACTGCTAGCTGTGGGATTACGTCCATTTTATCTACCCAGAGAACTTTATTCTGTCGTCCTAGTTGCTGTCTACATTCCACCGTCTACATTCCCTGTGTTTACAGAAGGGCTCTTTGGATCGATTTTTCTTGGACATGTCTGGCTCCTTCTCATCATCTGTGCTCATCATCGTACTGTGGGTCAGAAGATGTCTGCCCCCCCCCTGGACATAATGCACTTATGGTTTCCCATGCTCCTTAGGGACCCGAGAAACATGGTGCGCAGTAGTAGTGTTACCAATCCCGCTTCAATCACATTAGTATGCATAAAAAAGTGACAGGTCACACCTTCTAAGTCCCGCCCCCTAATTATGCTAATGAGCCCCCTTTGATATGCTAATGAGCCCCTTTGTTCGAGGTGTTATCGCGTACAGGTGTTACATCCTCCCCGGTAGCCCCCACCCCCCTCAGCCCACCCCCCTCCCCCTCACATACAGGTGTTACATCCTCACCGGTAGCCCCCACCCTTCTCAGCCCCCACCCTTCTCAGCCCCCACCCCGCTCAGCCCCCACCCTCTCAACCCACCCCCTCCTTACAGCAGGTTTCACATCCTCCCTGTCGCCACTACCCCCCCCCTCCTCAGCCCCCACCCCTCTCAACCCCCTCCTCCTCCCCCCTCCTGTCCGGCCGGCATGTTCGTTACAGTTTAAATCTTCCGGGGCAAAATTAGAAAAGTGCCGGTTAAAGGTCTTCTATGTTATTTAATGAGCTTTGAAACAAACTGATATGATTCGATATTAAAGCAACTAATTATAGTAGATTAATTAACTATTCAAAACGTGTACAGTAATTTACAATAACACGGGAATAATAAACGGAGCGCTCTCCCCCCTCCTGACAACACGCCAGTATCAACGTCGCGGGTCCAATAATGAGTGACTCGACAGTAAAACTAAAACATATCTATAAATAGTTTAGGTCGTTTGAGAGGTAATTAAAATAGCTACGTGTGATATCTGAAGAGTGTGTTTTGTTCCGCTCACCGCATGCAGAGATGCATGTCGAATAGTCCGCAGCACCGGTCTCCCCCGTCAGCAACAGCGAGTCTCCCCCGTCAGATTAGACTTTACTAGCGTTTATGTCCATGCGCAATCAGCCCATACAGGACATCTTTTGTCTGTCACACACTATGCTTGTATGTCACATAAGTGGTGCAGCTGATGCGGTATTGCGCTAAAGGGGATATCATTCTGGCCGGAGAGATTTCCCTACACACACACACACACACACACACACACACACACACACACACACACACACACACACACACACACACACACACACACACACACACACACACACACACACACACACACACACACACACACACACACACACACACACACACACACACACACACACACACACACACACACACACACACACACACACACACACACACACACACACACACACACACACACACACACACACCACACACACACACACACACACACACACACACACACACACACACACACACACACCACACACACCACACACACACCCGTATTCCCCTCCTAACCAACTCCTAACCTTTTTTTATTTTATTTTTTTTAAATAAGAGTTGGGTTAATAACCAAGGATGTTCTTTTGAATTGTATGGATGGTGAACTAATGTTTAATTACTTTACTAACTGTAAGGGGCTCTCTTATTGAAAGGAGGGGTAATCTGGTATTAAATGCAACAAAGTCTCTCTGAAGAGGTTGGCAATAAATTAAAGATCTTAATGACCCATGGTGTTTGGTTTTTTCTTTATGTTTAATTACATCAATCCATTAATAAAATAATCCCTATATGAAGTTATATGTGTCATCTTTCCTGAAACTGACGTGCTGTCCGCTTTACAAACAAGTTATCTTTCTGCTTCTTCACCCCTGAATTTTCCTCCCCCGTCCCTATTACTTCAGCCATCACAACAGCAATCAAGTCAGATCTGTGAAATTAAACACCTCTTCCCAAAGCGTGACTTCCCTATTGGGGGAGTGGGGCAGTAGGGCCTAACCCGATTTGGCCAAATATACTAACATGCAGAACATATGGTATGTTTGAAAAAAGACTAACCATCTATCCAGTTCAAGCTGTCTTTAAGATGTGACATTGCGCTCTGACTTTTTCCCGTAAAATCGTGACAAACTATTACTTACTAAATTTGACCTCATACTGCTTGGTTGAAAATGATAGATGAGCATTTTACCAACAGATCAACGCGCAATCAACCCATATTTGAGGATTCTCAGTGCAGGCACTAACAGGAAGCTGCTGTGCATTAGTGGAGAGTCCTCTGAAGGCAGCTGTTATTTCATTCACACACTCATCTGTTACCTGCTGACTCCTCATAGTAAGTCTAGCCAAGTCAGCTGTTAAGTTGTCCATACCATCGCTTGATAACTGGTAACTTTTGATTGACAGTCCAGCCATGGCAGCTGCCAACTCGTCCATATAATTCTTAAGAACGTGGTGACAATACTACAAAAAAGTGTATATATTAGGTCAGTTAACCTTGAAGAGCTAAACAGTTCAAGTGGTAAGTAACTAAGTATTTGCAATGAATAAACATAGAAATGATCACTGTCATATTATATAATCACTTAATATGGAGATAAGTAAAACTGACACAGACAGTTTAAACTGCTTGTTAAAACGCTATTGCTTATTGTGTTTTCTCAGCACACTAACATAAATAAGGATGTATAATATAAAAAACTAGAAAACGATATAGTATTTTCAAGTCTTACTTTAGTATGGTAAAATTAAGAATAAGTCACATTAAAGTGTGTCATGATTTTCCGTAAAAAAGTCAAGTATAGTTTGTCAAAAGAATATGAAAAAATCATTTTGTAGAGTAGTATGTTGAAAATCTCAGTGTTTAACTGAACACACCTACATGTGATAACGCCTCGAACAAAGGGGTAATTAGCATACAAAGGGGGGTCACTAGCATCAGTGAGGGGAAAGGTGCTACGGGAATGAACTTTGAGGAGGGGGAACTTGTAAGAATTTCCAGCTTATGAAGACAATTATATGGTACCCGTCCTTACAGCTAAACAAATCCTATGCCAGGTAATCAACAGACCACAAGAAGCACAAAAAGCCCCAGAAAGGATTACATTCAGAGCTAATAATGGTGAAACCGAAGAAGAAGCAAAGCAGATTATAATCGTTGCGGGTGAAAGGATAGAGAATTTGCAAGTGATGTTAATGCACTTATCTGATATAAAAAAATGCATTCATTTACTTCCAAGAGACCCCTAAACATCTAGTTGGGCAATGTGAATTGAACGATAAACCGATCACTGTAAATGAAACGCGGAGAGAGGCAGCAGTGCAAATCGTTAAGTCTATTACCTTGTATGCACTACGACATTAACTTGGTCAAATGTAATATGTCTTTCTGAAGATGAGGCGAATGGTGTGTTTTTCAATTAAACAACCATAACAAATGAAAATGTGTTTTATTTTTGCTTTCATATATAGTAATAGTATTAACTCCTCTGACTAGACTGTACTAAAATAAGACGTTTCACTGTTAAATAAAAATGGAAGTAGAAAATCGAGATAATGATGAGGCTCGTTATGTATCCAGTAACTATGAACAGCAGTTTTGAAAATGTTATTTAACCCTTTAACTCTAATTGACAAATCTAAAATAGCCTCTATCTTATCTATAAGTTTGGGATTTTAACACTTATTCACTGACACAAGGCAGATTATGGCTTTTTTCTCTTGCCAAGATACTTTTAGACACACTCTGAGGTATGCAAAACCTTAAAACTAGAAAATGAAGTACATTGTCTGATTAGATTTTTTCGTAAAGACTGTTTCTCTAAAAGGCAAGTTTGTGATTTTTAACACTTATTTACTGACACAAGGCAGATTTTGACTTTTTTTCTCTTTTCATGTGTTACCAAGATACTTTTTAGATACACTTTTATGTATGCAACACTTAACAAAGGGGTATAATATGAAGTACTTTGTAAGGGAATGGGGGTTTCCTTAATACCCCTTTTTTATTTCTAAAAAACACTTGTACAGTTAAATAATGTAGGTTTTCTCTGATATTCTAGTTATTTTCAGCTACCAAGATACTTTTGTTGATACACTTTTATGTAGGAACATTTGGCAACTGGTAGAATGTCAATTATTTTGTAACAAAAATGTATTTTCTTAAAGACTGTGACTCTAAAAGGGAAGTTGGTGATTTTAACACTTCTATTTTTCCCCCGTTGTCTTTCACTTACTGTTTTGATACAGTTTTATGTATGACAACTTTACAACTGGTAGAAAGTTAAGTACTTTTTCTTTCATATTATTTTAACACATTACTTTTTTCATATTTTTCAACATACTGTGATATATATATATATATTTTTTTTTCTCTCCATTATATTTTGATGTGGCGAATGGTGTGTTTTTCAATTAAACAACCATAACAAATGAAAATGTGTTTTATTTTTGCTTTCATATATAGTAATAGTATTAACTCCTCTGACTAGACTGTACTAAAATAAGACGTTTCACTGTTAAATAAAAATGGAAGTAGAAAATCGAGATAATGATGAGGCTCGTTATGTATCCAGTAACTATGAACAGCAGTTTGAAAATGTTATTTAACCCTTTAACTTTAATTGACAAATCTAAAATAGCCTCTAGCTTATCTATAAATTTGTGATTTTAACACTTATTCACTGACACAAGGCAGATTATGGCTTTTTTCTCTTGCCAAGATACTTTTAGACACACTCTGAGGTATGCAAAACCTTAAAACTAGAAAATGAAGTACATTGTCTGATTAGATTTTTTCGTAAAGACTGTTTCTCTAAAAGGCAAGTTTGTGATTTGTAACACTTATTTACTGACACAAGGCAGATTTTGACTTTTTTCTCTTTTCATGTGTTACCAAGATACTTTTTAGATACACTTTTATGTATGCAACACTTAACAAAGGGGTATAATATGAAGTACTTTGTAAGGGAATGGGGGTTTCTTTAATACCCCTTTTTTATTTCTAAAAAACACTTGTACAGTTAAATAATGTAGGTTTTTCTCTGATATTCTAGTTATTTTCAGCTACCAAGATACTTTTGTTGATACACTTTTACGTAGGAACATTTGGCAACTGGTAGAATGTCAATTATTTTGTAACAAAAATGTATTTTCTTAAAGACTGTGACTCTAAAAGGGAAGTTGGTGATTTTAACACTTCTATTTTTCCCCCGTTGTCTTTCACTTACTGTTTTGATACAGTTTTATGTATGACAACTTTACAACTGGTAGAAAGTTAAGTACTTTTTCTTTCATATTATTTTAACACAACATTACTTTTTTCATATTTTTCAACATACTGTGATATATATATATATATATATATATTTTTTTCTCTCCATTATATTTTTGAATATACAGCAAACTCCTGGACTACTATCGTCACCACCATTGTGGACACCCATATATTGCAGTACTACTGCTGCTGATGTTACTCCTGGGGCCAAGACGTCTCTGTTTCTGAACATAGTGAAATCGGAGTTGGTTGATATTCTGGAGAGGGTGCTGCATCGGTACAGAGAAGAAATCTGCAATGGATGTCGAGTCAGCCACCCCAGCCAGAGGCAACACGATTGTCTGAATGACATTCCAGAATATTTCTTCAGAAACAATTACAACGCGTTAATGAAAAGACTTTGGCTCGCCGACTTCATTACTGTGATTGACCAGATTCTTAATGATAAAAACATTTACACGGCTGAATGGAGGATCCAAGGCGCTTCGGAGGCTTTTCTGCACAATCTCAAAAACTGCAGACGCCTTAAGGAGAGACTTGAAAAGATCCATGCCGAGCTGGATGGAGAAGAAGAAGACTAATAACCAGCGGTTGATTGAAGCCAGGGGTTTTTATTTTATTTTTTTTCCGATACTTTGACTTTTCTTTAAAGTAAAATTAAAAAAAGGGATAACTACTATGGAAAACAATCTGTATATATTTATCAGAATGCAGTCAATACCTGTTTAATAAGTGTGTTGTTGATGACGATTGAAAACAGAATGAGTAGTGATCCCCGTGTAAACAGAATGGCTGAAGTTTGTAAACTAGAAGACATTTTGGATATCGTTCATTCTGGCAGTACTATTCCGGGTCATTGGGAAACGATTGTAAACGAAACATTTAAAGTGGTACTGGAATCTTCATTTTCCGAAACATTCTGTAACATTAGTCAAGTCATAGTATAGTTTGACAAAAAGATCTTGAAAAAGTCATGGCATTGTGTGTTGAAATGGTTTTGAATAAACACATCAGTATTTAAAAAAGTAAAATTGTATCAAGTGCATCAGACAACTCAAATTACTCCATTTGAACCATATTTATAAATAAGTAAAGAATGGTCATAGTATATAGCAGGGCTGTTTAATAGTTTTCTGTGTTCTGTGTTTTGTGTGTCAGTGTGTCAGTGTTTCTGTGTTTCTGTGTTTTTGTGTGTCAGTGTTTTCAGTGTTGCAGTGTTTCAGTGTTTTGGGTGTCAGTGTGTCAGTGTTTTGTGTTTCAGTGTTTCAGTGTTCTGTGTTTCAGTGTTGCAGTGTTTCAGTGTTTTGCGTGTCAGTGTTTTGTGTTGCAGTGTTTCAGTGTTTTGTGTGTCAGTATTTCAGTGTGTCAGTGTTTCAGTGTTTCAGTGTTTCAGTGTTTTCAGTGTTTTGTGTTTCAGTGTTTCAGTGTGTTTGTGTTTCAGTGTTTTCAGTGTTTTGTGTTTCAGTGTTTTTGTGTTTCTGTGTTTTTGTGTTGCAGTGTTTCAGTGTTTTCAGTGTTTCAGTGTTTCAGTGTTTTTTTTTTGTGTTTCAGTGTTTCAGTGTTTTTGTGTTTCTGTGTTTTTGTGTGTCAGTGTTTTCAGTGTGTCAGTGTTTCAGTGTTGCAGTGTTTCAGTGTTTTCAGTGTTTTGTGTTTCAGTGTTTCAGTGTTTCAGTGTTTTTGTGTTTCAGTGTTTCAGTGTTTTGTGTGTCAGAGTGTCAGTGTTTACAGCCTTTCTTTGCTCTGATCAATCCCCAGGGATCCTCCCCTGGAAGGAATATAGCAGGATGAGAGAAAAACATTTAAAAAAAACGTATCTTAGAAGTGGCTATAACATTTGATGCAATTCTAAAAGATAGTCAGATTCCTAAAAAGTTACAAACGGATGCTGGAAAATAATTATTTAACAAGATTTTTGAAGCCTTGCTGAAGAAACAAATAATTCTTTTCCAGCATCCGTTTGTAACTTTTTAGGAATCTGACTATCTTTTAGAATTGCATCAAATGTTATAGCCACTTCTAAGATACGTTTTTTTTAAATGTTTTTCTCTCATCCTGCTATATTCCTTCCAGGGGAGGATCCCTGGGGATTGATCAGAGCAAAGAAAGGCTGTAAACACTGACACTCTGACACACAAAACACTGAAACACTGAAACACAAAAACACTGAAACACTGAAACACAAAACACTGAAAACACTGAAACACTGCAACACTGAAACACTGACACACTGAAAACACTGACACACAAAAACACAGAAACACAAAAACACTGAAACACAAAAAAAAAACACTGAAACACTGAAACACAAAACACTGAAAACACTGAAACACTGCAACACAAAAACACAAAAACACTGAAACACTGAAACACAAAACACTGAAAACACTGAAACACAAACACACTGAAACACTGAAACACAAAACACTGAAAACACTGAAACACTGACACACTGACACACTGAAATACTGACACACAAAACACTGAAACACTGCAACACTGCAACACGGACACACTGACACCCAAAACACTGAAACACTGCAACACTGAAACACTGAAACACAAAACACTGACACACTGACACCCAAAACACTGAAACACTGCAACACTGAAAACACTGACACACAAAAACACAGAAACACAGAAACACTGACACACAAAACACAGAACACAGAAAACTATTAAACAGCCCTGCTATATACTATGACCATTCTTTACTTATTTATAAATATGGTTCAAATGGAGTAATTTGAGTTGTCTGATGCACTTGATACAATTTTACTTTTTTAAATACTGATGTGTTTATTCAAAACCATTTCAACACACAATGCCATGACTTTTTCAAGATCTTTTTGTCAAACTATACTATGACTTGACTAATGTTACAGAATGTTTCGGAAAATGAAGATTCCAGTACCACTTTAAATGTTTCGTTTACAATCGTTTCCCAATGACCCCGGAATAGTACTGCCAGAATGAACGATATCCAAAATGTCTTCTAGTTTACAAACTTTAGCCATTCTGTTTACACGGGGATCACTACTCATTCTGTTTTCAATCGTCATCAACAACACACTTATTAAACAGGTATTGACTGCATTCTGATAAATATATACAGATTGTTTTCCATAGTAGTTATCCCTTTTTTTTTATTTTACTTTAAAGAAAAGTCAAAGTATCGGAAAAAAAATAAAATAAAAACCCCTGGCTTCAATCAACCGCTGGTTATTAGTCTTCTTCTTCTCCATCCAGCTCGGCATGGATCTTTTCAAGTCTCTCCTTAAGGCGTCTGCAGTTTTTGAGATTGTGCAGAAAAGCCTCCGAAGCGCCTTGGATCCTCCATTCAGCCGTGTAAATGTTTTTATCATTAAGACTCTGGTCAATCACAGTAATGAAGTCGGCGAGCCAAAGTCTTTTCATTAACGCGTTGTAATTGTTTCTGAAGAAATATTCTGGAATGTCATTCAGACAATCGTGTTGCCTCTGGCTGGGGTGGCTGACTCGACATCCATTGCAGATTTCTTCTCTGTACCGATGCAGCACCCTCTCCAGAATATCAACCAACTCCGATTTCACTATGTTCAGAAACAGAGACGTCTTGGCCCCAGGAGTAACATCAGCAGCAGTAGTACTGCAATATATGGGTGTCCACAATGGTGGTGACGATAGTAGTCCAGGAGTTTGCTGTATATTCAAAAATATAATGGAGAGAAAAAGAAAAAAAAATATATATATATATATCACAGTATGTTGAAAAATATGAAAAAAGTAATGTTGTGTTAAAATAATATGAAAGAAAAAGTACTTAACTTTCTACCAGTTGTAAAGTTGTCATACATAAAACTGTATCAAAACAGTAAGTGAAAGACAACGGGGGAAAAATAGAAGTGTTAAAATCACCAACTTCCCTTTTAGAGTCACAGTCTTTAAGAAAATACATTTTTGTTACAAAATAATTGACATTCTACCAGTTGCCAAATGTTCCTACGTAAAAGTGTATCAACAAAAGTATCTTGGTAGCTGAAAATAACTAGAATATCAGAGAAAAACCTACATTATTTAACTGTACAAGTGTTTTTTAGAAATAAAAAAGGGGTATTAAAGAAACCCCCATTCCCTTACAAAGTACTTCATATTATACCCCTTTGTTAAGTGTTGCATACATAAAAGTGTATCTAAAAAGTATCTTGGTAACACATGAAAAGAGAAAAAAGTCAAAATCTGCCTTGTGTCAGTAAATAAGTGTTAAAAATCACAAACTTGCCTTTTAGAGAAAAGGTCTTTACGAAAAAATCTAATCAGACAATGTACTTCATTTTCTAGTTTTAAGGTTTTGCATACCTCAGAGTGTGTCTAAAAGTATCTTGGCAAGAGAAAAAAGCCATAATCTGCCTTGTGTCAGTGAATAAGTGTTAAAATCACAAACTTATAGATAAGCTAGAGGCTATTTTAGATTTGTCAATTAGAGTTAAAGGGTTAAATAACATTTTCAAACTGCTGTTCATAGTTACTGGATACATAACGAGCCTCATCATTATCTCGATTTTCTACTTCCATTTTTATTTAACAGTGAAACGTCTTATTTTAGTACAGTCTAGTCAGAGGAGTTAATACTATTACTATATATGAAAGCAAAAATAAAACACATTTTCATTTGTTATGGTTGTTTAATTGAAAAACACACCATTCGCCACATCAAAATATAATGGAGAGAAAAAAATATATATATATATATATCACAGTATGTTGAAAAATATGAAAAAAGTAATGTTGTGTTAAAATAATATGAAAGAAAAAGTACTTAACTTTCTACCAGTTGTAAAGTTGTCATACATAAAACTGTATCAAAACAGTAAGTGAAAGACAACGGGGGAAAAATAGAAGTGTTAAAATCACCAACTTCCCTTTTAGAGTCACAGTCTTTAAGAAAATACATTTTTGTTACAAAATAATTGACATTCTACCAGTTGCCAAATGTTCCTACATAAAAGTGTATCAACAAAAGTATCTTGGTAGCTGAAAATAACTAGAATATCAGAGAAAACCTACATTATTTAACTGTACAAGTGTTTTTTAGAAATAAAAAAGGGGTATTAAGGAAACCCCCATTCCCTTACAAAGTACTTCATATTATACCCCTTTGTTAAGTGTTGCATACATAAAAGTGTATCTAAAAAGTATCTTGGTAACACATGAAAAGAGAAAAAAAGTCAAAATCTGCCTTGTGTCAGTAAATAAGTGTTAAAAATCACAAACTTGCCTTTTAGAGAAACAGTCTTTACGAAAAAATCTAATCAGACAATGTACTTCATTTTCTAGTTTTAAGGTTTTGCATACCTCAGAGTGTGTCTAAAAGTATCTTGGCAAGAGAAAAAAGCCATAATCTGCCTTGTGTCAGTGAATAAGTGTTAAAATCCCAAACTTATAGATAAGATAGAGGCTATTTTAGATTTGTCAATTAGAGTTAAAGGGTTAAATAACATTTTCAAAACTGCTGTTCATAGTTACTGGATACATAACGAGCCTCATCATTATCTCGATTTTCTACTTCCATTTTTATTTAACAGTGAAATGTCTTATTTTAGTACAGTCTAGTCAGAGGAGTTAATACTATTACTATATATGAAAGCAAAAATAAAACACATTTTCATTTGTTATGGTTGTTTAATTGAAAAACACACCATTCGCCTCATCTTCAGAAAGACATATTACATTTGACCAAGTTAATGTCGTAGTGCATACAAGGTAATAGACTTAACGATTTGCACTGCTGCCTCTCTCCGCGTTTCATTTACAGTGATCGGTTTATCGTTCAATTCACATTGCCCAACTAGATGTTTAGGGGTCTCTTGGAAGTAAATGAATGCATTTTTTTATATCAGATAAGTGCATTAACATCACTTGCAAATTCTCTATCCTTTCACCCGCAACGATTATAATCTGCTTTGCTTCTTCTTCGGTTTCACCATTATTAGCTCTGAATGTAATCCTTTCTGGGGCTTTTTGTGCTTCTTGTGGTCTGTTGATTACCTGGCATAGGATTTGTTTAGCTGTAAGGACGGGTACCATATAATTGTCTTCATAAGCTGGAAATTCTTACAAGTTCCCCCTCCTCAAAGTTCATTCCCGTAGCACCTTTCCCCTCACTGATGCTAGTGACCCCCCTTTGTATGCTAATTACCCCTTTGTTCGAGGCGTTATCACATGTAGGTGTGTTCAGTTAAACACTGAGATTTTCAACATACTACTCTACAAAATGATTTTTTCATATTCTTTTGACAAACTATACTTGACTTTTTTACGGAAAATCATGACACACTTTAATGTGACTTATTCTTAATTTTACCATACTAAAGTAAGACTTGAAAATACTATATCGTTTTCTAGTTTTTTATATTATACATCCTTATTTATGTTAGTGTGCTGAGAAAACACAATAAGCAATAGCGTTTTAACAAGCAGTTTAAACTGTCTGTGTCAGTTTTACTTATCTCCATATTAAGTGATTATATAATATGACAGTGATCATTTCTATGTTTATTCATTGCAAATACTTAGTTACTTACCACTTGAACTGTTTAGCTCTTCAAGGTTAACTGACCTAATATATACACTTTTTTGTAGTATTGTCACCACGTTCTTAAGAATTATATGGACGAGTTGGCAGCTGCCATGGCTGGACTGTCAATCAAAAGTTACCAGTTATCAAGCGATGGTATGGACAACTTAACAGCTGACTTGGCTAGACTTACTATGAGGAGTCAGCAGGTAACAGATGAGTGTGTGAATGAAATAACAGCTGCCTTCAGAGGACTCTCCACTAATGCACAGCAGCTTCCTGTTAGTGCCTGCACTGAGAATCCTCAAATATGGGTTGATTGCGCGTTGATCTGTTGGTAAAATGCTCATCTATCATTTTCAACCAAGCAGTATGAGGTCAAATTTAGTAAGTAATAGTTTGTCACGATTTTACGGGAAAAAGTCAGAGCGCAATGTCACATCTTAAAGACAGCTTGAACTGGATAGATGGTTAGTCTTTTTTCAAACATACCATATGTTCTGCATGTTAGTATATTTGGCCAAATCGGGTTAGGCCCTACTGCCCCACTCCCCCAATAGGGAAGTCACGCTTTGGGAAGAGGTGTTTAATTTCACAGATCTGACTTGATTGCTGTTGTGATGGCTGAAGTAATAGGGACGGGGGAGGAAAATTCAGGGGTGAAGAAGCAGAAAGATAACTTGTTTGTAAAGCGGACAGCACGTCAGTTTCAGGAAAGATGACACATATAACTTCATATAGGGATTATTTTATTAATGGATTGATGTAATTAAACATAAAGAAAAAACCAAACACCATGGGGTCATTAAGATCTTTAATTTATTGCCAACCTCTTCAGAGAGACTTTGTTGCATTTAATACCAGATTACCCCTCCTTTCAATAAGAGAGCCCCTTACAGTTAGTAAAGTAATTAAACATTAGTTCACCATCCATACAATTCAAAAGAACATCCTTGGTTATTAACCCAACTCTTATTTAAAAAAAATAAAATAAAAAAGGCTGGGTAGGAGGGGAATACGGGTATGTGTGTGTGTGTGTGTGTGTGTGTGTGTGTGTGTGTGTGTGTGTGTGTGTGTGTGTGTGTGTGTGTGTGTGTGTGTGTGTGTGTGTGTGTGTGTGTGTGTGTGGAGGGAAATCTCTCCGGCCAGAATGATATCCCCTTTAGCGCAATACCGCATCAGCTGCACCACTTATGTGACATACAAGCATAGTGTGTGACAGACAAAAGATGTCCTGTATGGGCTGATTGCGCATGGACATAAACGCTAGTAAAGTCTAATCTGACGGGGGAGACCCGCTGTTGCTGACGGGGGAGACCGGTGCTGCGGACTATTCGACATGCATCTCTGCATGCGGTGAGCGGAACAAAACACACTCTTCAGATATCACACGTAGCTATTTTAATTACCTCTCAAACTACCTAAACTATTTATAGATATGTTTTAGTTTTACTGTCGAGTCACTCATTATTGGACCCGCGACGTTGATACTGGCGTGTTGTCAGGAGGGGGGAGAGCGCTCCGTTTATTATTCCCGTGTTATTGTAAATTACTGTACACGTTTTGAATAGTTAATTAATCTACTATAATTAGTTGCTTTAATATCGAATCATATCAGTTTGTTTCAAAGCTCATTAAATAACATAGAAGACCTTTAACCGGCACTTTTCTAATTTTGCCCCGGAAGATTTAAACTGTAACGAACATGCCGGCCGGACAGTAGGGGGGAGGAGGAGGGGGTTGAGAGGGGTGGGGGCTGAGGAGGGGGGGGTGGTGGCGACAGGGAGGATGTGAAACCTGCTGTAAGGAGGGGGTGGGTTGAGAGGGTGGGGGCTGAGCGGGGTGGGGGCTGAGAAGGGTGGGGGCTGAGAAGGGTGGGGGCTACCGGTGAGGATGTAACACCTGTATGTGAGGGGGAGGGGGGTGGGCTGAGGGGGGTGGGGGCTACCGGGGAGGATGTAACACCTGTACGCGATAACACCTCGAACAAAGGGGCTCATTAGCATATCAAAGGGGGCTCATTAGCATAATTAGGGGGCGGGACTTAGAAGGTGTGACCTGTCACTTTTTTATGCATACTAATGTGATTGAAGCGGGATTGGTAACACTACTCGCAGTGAGCGCCATACAGGGCCTTCCTCACTATTTTCTTTCCGTGCACACCCTTCGCGAGGTAAGCGTGTCTGGGTGTGCTCTATCAGCCAAGTAAACTGCGGCCCCGCCTCCTCCACAGTCACAACCGAGGGAGGAGAGGTTGCGGTGCAGTGGCTGTTAACCAAAAAGCCGGTCAGGGGCAGTGTGATGGGTTGTTGGACGACAGAGCGTGTATCCATCAGGGCTCCACCCACTGTACCCATAGAGTCCAGTAGAGGGCGGAGCCTGTGTGAGATATAATGGTGGGTTACGTATTGTAACCCTAGTTATATAAGCACAGGCGGAGCCCTCTACTAGGGGCCCTGTCTGTCCTATGCTGCTCGCTGAAGAGGGTGTAGGATGACAGTCAGGAGGCGAGGCCGCCTTATATACTGTGGGCCTGCGCACGCACTCAGGTAGGCCCGCCCCCGGGGGGCCGGCTACGTTTATAAATATCTCGGTAGGTGAACGCTCGCATAGTAAGGTCAAGGGCAGTACCCATAGAGTCCAGTAGAGGGCTCCGCCTGTGCTTATATAACTAGGGTTACATTACGTAACCCACCGTTTCTGGTGGTTCAATAAGTAGAATAATGTTAGAAGTTTTTGAGCTGCTAAAAGTCATTAGAATAGGTTTGCTCACTTTGGAGATTTTTACCAACTCCTTTTGTAGTATCGGTGTTTATCCAACTACTGGTTGGTAGTAATGAATTTAAAACCAAGTGGATGTAAAAATTGTTTAAAGGGGACCTATCATGCAAAATGCACTTTTGTACGTCTTTTGGACGTTTACCTGTGCGGTGGCTTCACAAACAGGACTAATTGAGGGGACATTCTCTCTGATGCTTGATTGCACCTAGGTGTGTGTTCCAAGATGGCAGCACGTTGATTTGTTTCTGTCTCTGTTAGTCTCATTCTCGTTGTTTTTTTTGGCATTAACTACCTCTTGTGCATACTGACATTTAAAAAAAATTATTTAGCTTTTTAGACCCGTTTTTAAATTGGTCTGCTGCGCTTTTAAAAACGTTTTAAAAGCTTTTAAAAGTTTTTGGGCTGTTTTGCGTCGTTTTGTGCCGGTGCCTCGCTGTGACTGGATTGTTTGCTCTCTGCCTGAGCTGTCGCTCTTTCGGACTGTGGATTGCTGTCTGTCCTGCCGTGCTGTCGGGGGCTGGTCGACCTGAGCTGCTGATCGACCTGAGCTGCGGATCCTGAATTGGGTGTGTTGCAGCACAATGTTGCCTAAAGCTACCCTTGTGTTCGCTTTTTTCCTGGGATTAATTGTCAGCCCGCATGTCGGCAAAACTGACGGATTGCCTCCCAGCAATCCCAGTGTTTCTCTGCTTCCTTGCATCATTTGCCAACTCCGAATGAGTTTAGCTGTAGGCAAGGATTGGGTTTTCTGCTAGATGCCTAGTGCCCAAATTAGATGTTTTCAAGACCTGGTTTTTAGTTGCTAAGCCTGATATTGTTGTAGTTTCTGAAACCTGGTTAAAACCCTCTGTCACTGACACTGTTATTCAGATTGATGGATATAATGTATTCAGAGCTGATCGTAAGGGCAGAGCTGGTGGTGTTGCAATATACACTGCTGAGAAACTACAGTGCTCTGTCCTTCACTCAATTTCAATTCCAAGGCAATTTGAGTTGCTAGCAGTCCAAATAACTATAGCAAATGCTCCTCTCACTGTTATTGGCTGTTATAGGCCTCCATCGGCCATCATGGATGCAACTACTAGCCTTACTGAATTGTTGTCTAAGTTTTCTTCTGAAATCATTTTATTGGGTGATTTAAATTGGGACTGGTTAAGTGATAAATCTTCACAGTTTAAGCAGGTTTGTGATTCTTTGAACTTAACTCAGCTTATTGATAGTCCCACTAGAATAAACCCTGCCAAACCCAATAACGATACCCTTATAGATGTCATTCTAACAAATGCAGCTCATAAGTATGTGTCTGTTGGTGTTTTTCCTAATGATATCAGTGACCATTGCACTATCGCTTGCGTTAGGAGCACTAAGTTGCCCAAAGCCAAGGGCCTTATTGTGCTCAGGCGCTGCTTCAAACACTTCTCTGAGCAGGCTTTCCTACACGATCTGGCGGAGGTTAAATGGCACTTCACAGCGTTAATTCCATCTGTTGATGTTGCCGTCCAATTTTTTATTGATCACTTTTTATCGATTATTAATAGACATGCCCCCCTTAGAAAATTCAGAGTTAAGAATAGGAACACTCCATGGTTTACTAGAGAACTATCTGATCTCATTCATGATCGAAATAAGCAATGGTCCTTAGCTAGAAAGTCTAACACTAGTGATGACTGGCTTCTTTTTCGTGTCCTCAGAAATAAATGTTCTGCCCTTATTAAAAAAGCTAAAGCTGATTACTATCTGAGCTTAACCACTGATTGTTTTAATGATCATTCTAAATTCTGGAAAACAATTAAATCACTTTTAGGTTTCTAGTTTCCCACAAAAACTGAAGGTCAGTGATTCTTTTATTTCAGATTCAGATGGTATGTCTAATGCCTTTAATGCTCACTTCAAAAAGGCTGGTCACATTTTTGATGAGCAAAGTCATGACTCTCTAAATGGTCGTACTCACAGCCATAGTCAAGAGATGAACTCCCCTGTTTTTGATTTCGCTTATTTCTCGGTCTCTGAAGTCTTACAGGGTTTGCACTCGATTGATCCTAAAAAGTCTGCCGGGCCTGACGGCCTTGACCCGTTCTTTTTAAAAATTGCAGCTCAGATGATAGCACAACCAGTAACTGATATTTTTAATCTCTCCCTGTCCACTCACACACTGCCAGCTGTGTGGAAGCAAGCTCTGGTATCGCCCCTCTTGAAAGCTGGTGATCCCACGGAGTTGAATAACTATCGTCCTATCTCAAATCTTTCTGTGTTATCAAAGATTCTTGAGTCCCTAGTTTCTACTCAGCTAAAACTTTTTTTAAATTCACACAACATCCTTAACCCTATGCAATCTGGATTCAGATCAAAGCACAGTACTGTGACTGCCAGTCTGAAAGTCTTAGACGATATTAAGGCTGCTTTGGATAAGAAATCAGTTTGTGTTGCATTGTTTATTGACCTAGCCAAAGCATTTGACACTGTAGATCACCACATTATGTCTAATGTTATGTTGGTGTCTCGTTTCAGTCACAATGCCATTTGCTGGTTTCAGAGTTATCTAACCGACCGTACTCAATGCGTCAGGTTGGGTAGTACTGTCTCTGACCCTGTCACCTTGGAGAAGGGAGTTCCACAGGGCTCTATCTTGGGGCCCTTGCTCTTTTTATTATATGTAAACAATATTTGTAATCAGATGCAATTTTCTACCTATCATATGTATGCTGATGACACTATGGTATACTCGTGTGCTCCTTCTCTGGATATGGCCGTTTCCAATTTAAAATCAGATGTTATCACGCTGCAGCATGCACTTCTTGATTCCAAACTGCTATTGAACAGTAAGAAAACCAAAGCAATGCTTTTTGCTCCCAAGTCAGCGTCCTCCTCTTGCCTCTCCATTGACACCCTTGATGGCGTTTCTGTTGAGTTTGTTGATACCTACAAATATCTGGGCTTTTGGTTGGACAGTAATCTGAACTTTAAACACCATATTGAAGTTTTAACAAAGAAATTGAAATTCACTCTTGGCTTCCTTTACAGACTTAAATGTTGTTTTTCAATTTCATCCCGTAAAAGGTTGGTCTCTGGCTTATTCCTGTCCCAGCTGGACTACGGTGATACCATTTATAGATTTGCCTGTCCCACTGTTTTGGCCAAACTTGACCCACTTTACCATGCTGCACTGCGTTATATATCAAATGCACCCTATAGGACTCATCATTGCACACTGTATAGCCTAACTGGATGGTCCTCACTTACTATGCGTAGGATGCAGCACTGGTTTTTATTAATGTATAAAGCCATTTTAGGAAAGCTTCCACTCTACATATGTGTCAGATTTGCTCCAGTTTGTGACTCTTACAACCTCAGATCCAGTGCCTGGATACGGGTCCAGGTTCCTACTGTACGGACTGAGGCTGGAAAAAGGAGTCTTTCTTATCATGGTCCTTGGTCTTGGAATGACCTTCAATCACGCCTTAAACTGAGGGCACTTGTCTCTATATCATGTTTTAAATTGAAGTTGTCTGAAGTCCTCACCACCAGCTGCTCTTGCAGTAACAAGTAGTGTACTTTTTTTATTGTCCTAATGTGCACAATGTAGTGACTGCTTTTTCGTCTTTTGTTTTCTTAGTTATGTTCTCTGTATTTTATATGTTTGTGTTATGTGTAACGTTGCTGCCTTCTTGGCCAGGTCAGCATTGAAAATGAGATTTTATCTCAATGTTTTTATCTGGTTAAATAAAGGTTAAATAAAAAAATAAAAAAATACATGAATATGTGTCCCCGGTGTTCCAGGGAACTCACCAAGTGTCAGAAAACACAACCCTCTCTATTTTCCTCCATACCCAAATCTCTAAAAAAGGGGCTGCAACGGATCTGATAAAAACTGATCCAGATTTGAACACTGTCCTGACGTCAGGACGGTGGTGCTACGGCTATTGGGCCAACTCCACCAATCAGGAGGAGACAGCCACGGCCATTGCCGTTCGAAAGCGCTGGAGACGCTGTAGTACATATGCCAGGCCTGTAGATGGTGCTGTTCTCACTGAATCAGCCCTTGCAAAAACAGAGCTAAAAAAGTGCAAATTGAGCGAAATGAGGCATGGCTAAAATGCATGATCTGTTTGGTATTTTGAAAAAAAAAAGGTATAAATATGCCTTATATAGGTATGGTCCTACACTATATTATTCAAATATAGCATGATAGCTCCACTTTAAAAATAAAATGTAGTGATATTTACATTTGTAATTCTTCAGCCCCTTTTATCTAGACGTTCTATTGAGTGGATGGTTAATAATAGACACTCATATCAGAGAGAAGAGTTAACTGATCATTTTGTTGCCAGCATCTAGGAGGGGTCTCTCACATAGGTGCTTGCCCCACGGGAACGCATACGGCAAAACTATGGAGCTAATTTCCTGCCATAACTCCACAAACAAACTAAACAGGTTTTACAAATGCACTAACAAACACAATGTGGTTTGCAAATACAAAACACCATCTACAAACTAATGCATTTAGTTTTGCAAAGAAAAAATGTATCTATCAAACAAACACATAACATTTTTCTAATAAATCATGTTTCAGAGACAAATTCAGCTTAGGTTTTACAAGTACAACACTTTTTTTTACAAGTACAAAACTTTTTCTTCTCACGGCGGAATATTACTGCCAAAAGTCACATGACTCACTCACGTGATTTTTGGCAGTAATATTCCGCCGTAGAAGAGCATGGAATACAACCGCATACGGGTTGTATCCGCATAGTTTCTCTTGCGTATAGCCCTTTTTGCCACACGAGGCCGTAACAAAATGATAGAAACGGACCCCGCAAACGATAACGGGTCCAAAGGTGGATAGATCTGGGAACGGAGTGCTCTGGGGGGTCATACGGCTCCGTGTGATCGCCTCTATACGGTCATTTTGTGATAATGTCTGATGACGCAATAGCCCTGCCTCCCCCACCTCTGCTGCTCACCCCCGCAAAAGTACACTGCTGTAGCATGCTGCTAGTGCTACTGCTACTGACCATGCTACAGATGTTAGTACAACATCTACAGCTCGACCGTGCTACAGATGTTAGTGCAAAATCTACAGCTCCTCTACCACAACCATCAGCAACAAGTGGACATGGAGAATTACATGAACTACATGTTGCTAAATCCACCGCGGGGCATAAACAGAAGGGTAGCCATGGCAACATTGCTCCGGGCTGCTCCGGGGTCTTCTTCGCTGCTTTTGGTGTATTTTGTGGCGGAAGTTACAGCGCCACTTACAGTCCCGGCATATGTACTACAGCGTGTCCAGCACTTTCGAGCGGTCTCGTGTGGAAGTACAGCGCCACTTACAGTCCCGGCATATGTACTACAGCGTTTCCAGCGGTCTCGTTTGAACAGACACGTTAAATGAAACGAATGCATGTGAACGGAAGACTTTTTTGAAAACGCATACTGTGCATAAACGCAAACGTTCTCGTGTAAAGGCAGCCTTAGACTCCGCAGAAATGAGAGGGAACCACCTCTCTGGTATGTTACAGAAAATGTAGAGAATTATTTTGACATTAGTCCTAGGGAGCTGGAGGAAAGGTCTACCTCTGCTCCTCCGGCTAAGAAGTGTAGGGTTGCGTTTGAATAGTCCATTTAGATTAGGAACCTTCCTAACGGAGTGAAATGACCCGGAAGTCCCTCAGTGGCAGCCATGATAAGTGCCGTTCGAATTCTCTAAATGAAAGGAAAGGAGGTTTCAAACTTCCTTTATAACCTCCTTTAGCTTAGGAACCACTGGACCTCCCTAACCGAAAGGAGAGGAGAAAATGCTGCCCCACAATGCCTTGCGGCCGCGGCATTTGCCGTCACACAACAGTTGGCCGTTCACGGAAACAACCGATTATGAACGAGAAATGATATCATGAAAGTTACGGTGCGTATTAAGCATTTTAAAACGTATGTGGTAAGTTGCCAAAGTGCTTTGTTTTGAACGTTCATCAGTATTATAATCAAAAAGAGAAATATGAACGTTAGTTTTTACTGAAATGATCAAATAAAGTCAACATTTCACAGTCTTTACTGAGCTGTGTGGGGTTTGTTCAACTTGTAAAAGATGTTTGAATGATGATATACACAGTGATAGATGTTAAGGACTAACGTTTATAATAAATACATTTGTATTGATTTTAAGATCTTTTCATACACTCATACGTATTGGGATCATTTGTATTAATGTGGACCGGAGGGAGAGGGTGACGAGCATAAGTTTCACTTTCCTTTTTTATTTCAATTCCAACTTTGGTCATGAAGAATATGTTTCTCTGTTGTCCCCGTTCATAAAGCATAACAGCATCAGAGCACGGTGCAGAGTCTCTAGATGAGTTTACAGTAGTCCCTCGTTCTTATTAAACATCCATGTTGTAGTCCGCTGGATAGAAAACTGTAGTTTCCATAGTTTCCCCACAGCAGCATGCGCACATTTATGACGTCCGCTGGCGCATCATAAACACGTCGGATAGTGAAAGTGCAGTCGGTTCTCTAAAGTGCCGCAGTCTCTTCTCCTAAATCCTTTTGAATTCTCCTATCCACTATCCCTTAACCCCATGACGTTTCACTCAGAGGTCAAGGGATAGACGATAGGGTTAGACGTTAGGAGCTGATTTTTGGACTATTCGACCGCAACCCAGGACTTCTGTGTCTCCAAACTGATCTTTTAGAGCAGCTGACCAGACGGGCCACAGATGAGAGAGGGCTCCAGAACTGCTGTGGACCTGACCTGCTGACATTGTGCCTTTAAGAGTACCTTCATTTATTTTAAACATAACTGTACGCGTACATTTAAAGAAAAAAATATATATATGAATGCTAATGCTGTTAAGCCACTAGGCTTTGTGTTGTTTAAACCCACTTTGATACTCAGTGGTGCATATCCATGTTAAGAAAAAAAGTGTTTTCTGATATACATGATTGTTAATCATTATATTATTTTATTTTTTTGTTTGACATTATGATAATATTCATTTATTTTGAGATAAGTGTGCTTTTTAAACTTTGACAAGAATTTATTTTTGATTCTTACTCTAATATTACTAATATGACTTTTTTGTATTGCTTTACAATCAAATTGTAATTACATTTGTCTTATGTTTGACTATTTCAGGTAAGCCTTTTCAAGGAGTCAAACACCATGCTGGGCCTAACAAATAGTGAAAACGTTTTTTAAGAGGTGCAGATGGTAAAGGTATCTGAGTAGTGTGTAACCCTCCCCAGTGATGGTAGCAGAGAGGGGGCCGCCAGCCTGAGGGGCCAGACGGTGGACGGAGGATTTGACTGCCCTATAAGGTACCTGATGGTCCAAAGTTCCTTGCACTAATAAATGTGTATTGTCCTTGACCCTGATCAGCGCCATTCGATCCTTCCAGTATGCCACGGCCAAGAGAGGGTGCTGACAGATCTGCTGTTTAAGTGGCCGTGACAGACCTGACCTTTAACTCACCTACCTCTATTAAGCTTACCATTGATACATTTTTTTTAATTGGCTATAATTTGGTTTGATGGAAAGGATGTATGTCTCAATAATGTCTTATCAGACATGTGAAACCAGACATGTGAAACTAGACAGAACATCCTGAACTCTTGACCTATGCACCTTATGCATTTTAGAAGGTGCAAGCAAAGCATAAAAGTTCCAACCACAATTCTAGGAAGGCGTTGTGGTTTTTGACACCTTGACAACGGTTACAACGGTTGACGAAGACAATGAGCACAGGATGCAGACGGACTAGGTAAAGATTTGAACCAACTTCCTGGGCCAGCGAATCTTAGAGACAAGCTGTCCCTATTGTCTCTGTTAATAAATTAAAGTATAAAGTTTGCATATTTGCTCTCGTTAAAATGACATATTATTACTATGAGTCTTTATTTGTTTTATTTTAACTTTACATTTGTAATTGTTCATTAAGTAAAAGTTGAACATATGTGACCTCCTTCTCCCTCAAAGATAGAAAAGGGGAAACCACCTGATGCAGAGAGGGAGGAGGGAAGAGACTATAAAAGATGATTGAAGAGAAACGAAGGGCTTGAGAGCTTGGGGGGACTTTTTGGAAGCTTGATTCTGGGTCTTGGCTCTTGGGCCCTGGGCCTGGGCCTGGGCCTGGGCTCTTTTAGACGGCTCTAGGGGATTCATTTGTGAACCTGTTGCTTTGGTATTTTGACCTTGTGTCTTTGTAAAACTATTTTGTATCTTTATTTTGTTTAACTTTTTTTTGGATTCTTGTAAATCCTCTATTTTTGTTAAAAACGTAATAAAACCGGTTTGTACATTGTACATTTCAACCCAATTCCTGGTCTCTCTCGTGGTCTCTGAAGGTATCTGCTTGGTCTTAGAGTGAGGTAAGAATACCCTTCCTTGGAAAAGGCTGACATTAGTTGTTCATTTGGACTTGAAATTGATTAAGGGGAATTGAAACCCTGCTAAGGTTAAACTATAGTTTCATATTGGTTACTGTGCTTGATGTGGTTTTGATTGATATTGAAATATGACGAGCACATGTCATATTTCAATATCAATCAAAACCACATCAACCACGGTGATGATGTGGTAATATCACTGCTGTGATATTAATATTTGACTCTGGCTATGTTTGATATTACATTTGCATTGTTTTAATTGGTATAAGCACCGGAGCTCGGTATCGGAGGCGACCTAGATATTAACGTTGGTTGTTAATATCCCCATACCACAAAAATATTTGTATGGCAGATCTACATGAACCACACAAACTACGTATTTTGGATTCAAAACGGCGAATTTCGCCGAAAGGTGACAAGTTTGCATCCGCACAAGCAATATACGCTAAAAAATATTCAGTTCAGATAGATCTTAATCTTCTCCCAGCACGAGAAGGTTTGAGAAGAGGAGCAGTGTGTGTGGAAACAGCTGTGGTTTAAAACCAGAGTTTAGTCTGATGGTGATCACATTACCTCCTTCACGAGGACGTTGTTCGGCAGCAAAAATACATCCAGTATTTGCTTCTCTCTGCCCGGGGGTCGTAGGAACACCAGAATTTGGCCATTTATCCGCTGTTTTAGAAGCCTTCTCAATGTATCGATTAGTAGGCCATAGAGAGAGAGGTGAGGCACCTTCACCACCACGTGAGTGCGTGTGACCTCCAGCGGCTCCAAGATGCTCAGGCCTTCATCAGTGATGTGGACGACAGACAACAGGCCGTCCAGGAGCAGCGCTGTGGAGCAAAGAGCTGGTCATCTGTTGCTTTGCTGCTGAAACAGCTTCATCATATTCAATGTCTCACCACTTTAGTTCAGAGCTAATGTTCATCTAATGTCATTCACTTTGGAGCCTCACTAGGATGCTCCAGTTTATATCCTCCACCTTTTATTCTAATGTTTCATTATTGATCTGTCCCCTGTGATCTTTCTGGATGTGAGCATTTACTGTTATGCATACACTTTATTCATTATTTTCTAATCTTCAAGACTGCTGAGATGTTAGTAATCTGCAGCCAGAACAGCTTGACTGAGTCCGCTCTCATGTCTGAGTGACTCTCTAGATGTGTGAAGAGTTCTCTAAAGCTTTCAGGGCGTAGAAAGTCTAACTTATAAATGTTGTTGTCTGTTGTTTTGTTTTGTTCATGGTTCAGCCAGACTGACAATGTGAAGAGCAGAAAGAGCAACAGATGGATAACAAAGTAAGAATTATTCAAACTGCTAGCTTAGCATCACAACAGTAACAGAGAGTTAGCGTTGAGTTAGCACTGTTAGCAGCTGAGCATGCTGTGGACTGACCAATCACAGTTTACATCTCTTTAATATTACAGTGAGGAGACTGCAGAGGGCCCAAAGACAATCCAACTCAGTATTTAGAGCTGCATTGCATCGTCTGCTTCAATAATGATCAATGATGTCATGAAACACATCGACTAAATGGATGTTTTATAATTTCTTTCTTCTTCTTTTGGGGACAAAACTATTTGAATGTAAAGAACAGATTTGGTCTCTTAATTATACTGTTGCTATCTTTGTTAAATTAGTTTAATAAAGCAAATGTATAACCTTTGACCAGTAGTGAATGGTATAAGGTGCTACTCATTATATAAGTGTGTATTTGTTAACACTAGATGTCTTTACCATCCTCTGTCTCGCTGTGTGGCAGGTGGAGCTGGACGACGGCAGCTTCAACAGAGCTCTTCACGTCGAACAGCGGCCCTGCTGCCTGCTTGCCAGCTGATTGGAGGAGGCTCTCCCCCCAAGGGACCGTCCTGTACAGAAGCTCCGCCTCCTGAGCCATGACGAACACCAGGCCAGTCGAAGCACACTGGAACTCACCTGGACCAGGACACCTGAACCTGTAGACACACAGGGGACAAGTTACTACAACAAGCCTTCACTGGCCTGTGTTCTGACTGACAGGTGTTCATCCAGCTGGAGTCTGACCTGGAGGAGGGTTTGTTGAAAGATCTGAAACACCTGATGATTACAGGAACATCACTGAAGATGTGTCCACATGCGTCAGAATGTGTGTGTCCACTTTCATTAAATTAACTAAATGTCTAGTCCAGCGAGGATCTGGTACAAGAAAACAATCCTTCCTACACACAGAGGCATTATTTTATTTATGTCTGTTGGAAAGAGATTGGATGCAATACCTCAAGGTGAAAGACATGAAATTAAAGGTCCCATGTCATGCTTTTCTGGTTATTACCCGTCCCCTTGTGTGTTATGTAGCTTTTTATGAATGTAAACGGTCTGCAAAGTCGCAAACCCTCAAAGTACACCCTGTAGCGAGTACAAATCTAACACAGAAAAGACGTGTCTATGCTGCCCCAGAACGCCTCGTTGGAGATACTTTTCTGTATTTTCTTCTTCCTGGTCGTAGTGACGTAACAGCTCCAGATTTCCGCACACACACACACACACTTACTCAGCCTTATCTTTTCTCAGCCTGGCTGTAAGTGTGTGTGTGTGCTCAGGCTGAATTTCGCGGTGTCTCGCTGTCTTGCAGACCCCACGCAGAAACCAGGAAACTACACCAGTAATCCAGCTCACACTGTCAGCTCCTCGAGTCTCAAAGGGTGGAACAGCGAGCCGCACAACGTCCCGCCAACACGACACCCAGACCCCACGCAGCATTCTCATCTGTTTGTCATTACTGGTGTCATTTTCTGGTTGCTAACAAACGCCATTGTAACACATAAACACTGATGTTCCGCTGTAACGGTGGTGGACTCATCAGAACAGAGTGGGCGAGCTGACCAATCAGAGCACAGTGGGCTCATAGGGAGGGGGGGGGCAGGAGCTCCAACAAGCCATTTAGGACAGAGAGTGAATACACATACTATACTGAGATGCTGTATGAGCAGCTAATGTGAGTTTGGAACATTGAACAATGTCAATCTAATATAGTAGACCTCAACAATGGAATTATGATCAGCAGAAATGGCCATGACATGGGACCTTTAAAGACAATTAAATGAATATATATTTTTAATGTGTTTAAAATAATGTTTGGTCATGTTATAGGATTACCTGTATGGAGCCTGGAACAAACAAAGTTAGTTATTTTAATAGAAATTAAGTTAAAGTGGACCTATCATGCTATATTTGAATAATATAGTGTAGGACCATACCTATATAAGGCATATTTATACTTTTTTTTTTTCAAAATACCAAACAGATCATGCATTTTAGCCATGCCTCATTTCGCTCAATTTGACATTTTTTAGCTCTGTTTTAGCAAGGGCTGATTCAGTGAGAACAGCACCATCTACAGGCCTGGCATATGTACTACAGCGTCTCCAGCGCTTTCGAACGGCAATGGCCGTGGCTGTCTCCTCCTGATTGGTGGAGTTGGCCCAATAGCCGTAGCGCCACCGTCCTGACGTCAGGACAGTGTTCAAATCTGGATCAGTTTTGATCAGATCCGTTGCAGCCCCTTTTTTAGAGATTTGGGTATGGAGGAAAATAGAGAGGGTTGTGTTTTCTGACACTTGGTGAGTTCCCTGGAACACCGGGGACACATATTCATGTGTAAAAGACGTACAAAAGTGCATTTTGCATGATAGGTCCCCTTTAAGTTATGCTAATTAGTCTGGATCATCTGAGTCCATTGTCAATTTCAAACAGGATATTAACGGGTTAACATGCGACGTAGTGATGAACGACCCTGTAGCCAACAACAGTACCAGCCAATCCCAGCACAGTATTACCAGCCAATCACAGTAAAAGCCAATCACAGCACATTGGGGCGGGATATTGTTAAGGTTT
The DNA here is from genome assembly GCF_902827165.1 of Trematomus bernacchii. Lineage (NCBI taxonomy): Eukaryota > Metazoa > Chordata > Actinopteri > Perciformes > Nototheniidae > Trematomus > Trematomus bernacchii. Next base: position 532,166 of record NW_022987542.1, on the reverse strand, counting down.
CTAGATCAATTGCAAGAGTTAGCACTTGACAGCCCTAATAATTATATGGAATTCAGAGGTGAAATCAATACACTTCACTCTGTACAACTGCTCCTCTCTCACCTTTCTGTCTGTCTTCACTTCCTGTTCCACATCGGAGTCACCTGATGGAGAGAAGAGGTGACACAGAAAAAAAATAATAATGAAACTTGAAAAAGAGAAACATTAGCAGCCAAAATGATTGAGAGAGCTTCAACAAAATGCAATTAAAATATATTGTTGTTGTTCTATAAAGACCTTTTAAGATCAGATTGAATGTTCAATATCCTGATGAATGGAGGATATGGTTTCAGTACTCACAGGTCTTCTGGATCTTGGCTCTGATCGTCTCATCATCTCTGATCCTGCAGGGATGAACACAACCCAACAGTTTTAGATCCAGTTTAAAATAAGTGTTTGTTCTTTGAGTCAGCTTCAGAGTCCTGATCTCATGCTTTACATCCCATCATATCTTCTCTGCAAACACTACGACTGACTGCCACAGCTCTCAGCTGCATTACAGGAAGTAACCAGTCATTAGAAACTAAAAACATGACAGGAAACAAAACAGAGAACCTTTTCCACTCTTCTGTAAAATCCTATATGTCTGTTAGAAAGTTTCTAACTAACTAAATGTGGCTTTGCATTTTCAGCTTGTCTTATATAGTTGATGGAAGAATGAGAGAGCCTGCAGTTAGTGGTAACATCACTGATCTGTTGTGATTCCCCAGTGAGAGAAACACCTCCCTGTGTTTCATACAATACTGCTGAACCAGCAGAGACCCCTTACTGACCTGAGAGTCTCCAGTCTGCAGTCTGGACTCTCCAGAAGATCTCTCAGCAGCTCCACTCCTGCATCCTGCAGATCGTTCTCACTCAGGTCCAGATCTCTCAGATGGATGTTGGACTTCAGAGCTGAGGCCAGAGCAGAACAGCTGATCTCTGACAAACTGCAGCCCCTCAGTCTGAATAAAGAAAACATGATGTAACTTTAGAAAACAATGTTCCTGTTTGAAATAACTCCAGGTTTAATAATCTGTTCAGAGATTAAGAAGGTTTTAATGTCAGCAATGATTTAGAAACAAATCCCTGATAATCTGGAACTCTCTGCAGCAGTTTCTCTCAGATCTTTAACATCTCCTTCATCTCCCTCACAGCTCATCAGTACTGACAGCATCTCCACTGACTCATGGAGCACAGAGTGAGTCTGTGGAAGCTCAAACACTCTCCCTCACACATTCACCTTCTCTGATCTTTGTTATTCTGATGAATATTCAGTCATTAGCAAGAGAGATAAAAACATGATAACAATGGCATTCAGAAAATCATAAATACAAACAGATCTATATGAACTGCAGTCAGTGAACTGACCTGAGAGTCTCCAGTCTGCAGTTTGGACTCTTTAGTCCAGAACACAGCAGCTCCACTCCTGAATCCTGCAGCTCGTTGTGACTCAGGTCCAGATCTCTCAGATGGGAGGAGTCAGACTTCAGAGCTGAGGCCACGACTTCACATTCAGTCTCTGAGAGTCCACAGTTAGAAAGTCTATATTGACACATATACAGTAGTACAACAGGTGTTAGTTTAAAAACAGAGGAAACATTTAATTAACTTACTGAATTTGATGGAACAACGTTGAATAAAAATAGTTTTCTATATTCCTTGTAAGCCTGTCTAATCTTATTTTAAACTCTTAAGCATTGTGGTAAAAACAGATCTGATTTAATGTTGATGAAACTGCAATGATATATTAATAACTGAACTGCTTTTAATGATAACTGTAAATACTGCTGTATGGTGTGATCACATGCTGCTGTGATAAAACCTCTAAAGTCCTTCATTTGTTTGACATGTCGCCTCTATGTTGTGCGTCGTGTTAAATGTTTTAGTTTTTCTGGGTTTTATTTTGAAAGTCTGTCCTAATGTGTTTGTCGTGCACTTCCTCCCTTTGTCTGTTTACCGCCCCGCTGATTGTTTGTCAGGTCATTATTGTCTGCACCTGGTGATGTCTGTAGGTATAAATTCTCTGTCTCGTTGCGAGATTGTCTTGTGTGTTATGCCGAGCTCTCCAGCGTTTTTGTAGATCAAGTTACTGTAATAGTCATAGTCCACGTTTATAGAAATAGAAAGGTAAGATCAGGTAGTAGGTATTACGTATTTTTCTAGTTTTGGTTAGGTAAGCTTTAGTGTATGTATTTTCTGGATCTGCTGATCCTGTGTTTTTGGAATCCCCGCATATCTGTATCTTGTATCAACAGATCAAGTAAAGACTCTTTTTGTGCTTGAATCCTGTCCCTGTCTGCTTTTGGGTCCACACTTTGTACGTCTGAGACACTCCATCACTCAAAATAATATGAGAAGAGAAAACTTTAAAATGTCACATTTTTATAAATAAATATAATAACTAGGATCATTTCAATTTTGCTCTCAAAGTATTTAATACATTAAACATTGTATAGTGTTCATTGGAATAATGAAACTTCTGATCCACTTTAGTTTATAAAGCTAATCACATCTGGACTTACTTGGCCTTCCTGCAGTTCCTCACAGCTGGAATCAGTCTCCGTCGTCCCTCATCTGATGTGTTGTACTGATTCAGGTCCAACTCATCCAGAACCTCCTCTGACATCTGCAGCATGTAGGCCAGAGCAGAGCAGTGGATCACAGAGAGTTCCTTCTCTGATCTGTTCCCTGACTTCAGGAACTCTATGATCTCCTGATGTACTGAGTGGTCCTTCATCTCTGTCAGACAGTGGAAGATGTTGATGCTCCTCTCAGGAGAGATTTTATCACTGCTCATCTTCTTCAGGTTGTTGATGGCTCTCTGGATGATTTCTGGACGGTTGTCTGTGCGACCCAGCAGGCCTCCTAACAGTCTCTGGTTGGACTCCAGAGAGAGGCCGTGGAGAAAGCGGACAAACAGGTCCAGGTGGCCATTTCTACTTCTGAGGGATTTCTCCATGGCCCCTTTTAGAAAGACATCCAGGGATGGGTAATCCTGATCTCTGTTATACCTGTTGCTATAGTCTCCCTGCAGGAAGTCCTTCAGTACCGTTCTGTTCCTGTTGGTGTAACAGTGCAACAAGTAGACTGCAGCCAGAAACTCCTGAATGCTCAGATGAACAAAGCAGTAGACTGTTTTCTCAAAGATCACTCTCTCTCTTTTGAAGATCTCTGTACAAACTCCTGAGTGCACCAAGGCCTCGGTGACATCAAGGCCACAGCGCTGCAGGTCTTCTTGGTAGAACAAGATGTATCCTTTCTCCAGATGTTCAAACGCCAGCCTCCCCAGCTTCAGAAGAAGCTTCCTGTCAGCCTTCGTCAGCTGCTGTGGACTCGTCTTGTTCTTGTTCTTGTTCTTCTTCTTGTTCTTCTTCTTCTTCTTCTTCTTCTTCTTCTTGTTCTTCTTCTTCTTCTTCTTCTTCTTCTTCTTCTTCTTCTTCTTCTTCTTCTTCAGCTGCTGTGGACTCGTCTCATGTCCCTCTTCATACTTCTGCTTCTTCCTCTTGGTCTGGACCAGCAGGAAGTGTGAGTACATGTCAGTGAGGGTCTGGGGCAGCTCTCCTCTCTGGTCTGTAGTCAACATGTGGTCCAGAACTGCAGCAGTGATCCAGCAGAAGACTGGGATCAGACACATGATGTGGAGGCTCCTGGAGCTCTTGATGTGAGAGATGATTCTGCTGGACAGGTCTTCATCACTCCATCTCCTCCTGAAGTACTCCTCCTTCTGGGCGTCAGTGAAGCCTCGTACTTCTGTCACCCTGTCCACACACTCAGGAGGGATCTGATTGGCCGCTGCAGGTCTGGAAGTTATCCAGACGAGAGCCGAGGGAAGCAGCTTCCCCCTGATGAGGTTTGTCAGCAGCACGTTGACTGAGGACTGCTGAGAGACATCAGACACAACCTCATTGTTTCTGAAGTCCAGAGAAAGTCTGCTTTCATCCAGGCCGTCAAAGATGAGCAGCACTTTGCAGACAGCCAGCTGCTCTGCTGTGACCTTCTGTAAGGTTGGATGGAAAACATGGAGCAGCCTGAGAAGACTGTACTGCTCACCTTTGATCAGGTTCAGCTCCCTGAAGGAGAGCGGGATCACCAGACTGACATCTTGGTTTTCCAAACCCTCGGCCCAGTCCAGAGTGAACTTCTGCACTGAGAAGGTTTTTCCAACTCCAGCGACTCCGTTGGTCAGGACCGCTCTGATGTGTTTCTGTTGGTCAGGTAAGGCTTTGAAGATGTCCTGGCACTTGATTGGAGTGTCATGGAGGGTCTCCTTCTTGGAAGCTGTCTCCAGCTGCCTCACCTCATGTTGGGTATTAACCTCTTCACTCTGGCCTTGTGTGATGTAGAGCTCAGTGAAGATCCTGTTGAGGAGGGTTTCACTTTCATCAGTTCCTTCAGTCACACGTTCACATCTCCTCCTCAGACTGAGCCTATGTTCATCTAAAACCTCCTGCAGACCACTATCTGCTGGAAGAGAAGGAAACATGAGAATAAGAACATTATTTTGAAAATCTGATGATGAAATAAAAAAAAAAAAATAGGGTTCAAAATGTCATGATTTTTATGAAACATTTTAATGTCCATACTTTACAACACAACATCAAACAAAATACAAATAAAAAAGAAGGAAGGAAATCCTGGACATGAAGACTCCAGAAGGAAATACCAAATACTAGCTGGCAGATATCTTTACTATCTTACGTAAATGTTATGTTAGTTTCTCTCTATTTCCTGAGAGTAAGACAGAAAGCATTTTTTAGGGAAACATGAAACATGGCTAAATATTTTTGTACACACTTAAAGATCAAAGCCTTGAAGAAGAGATCAGATCATACAGTGTTTCTGTGGAAGAGTAGACACCCAGCGCCCAGACAGCAGTAAAGATGCTGAACGTGTTCGGCCTCTTACTTTGTAAAATGCTGCATATTTCTCCACACTGGGGACAGGAGGGGTCTCCTGATGGAGGTCCCTGCTCCCAGTATGAGGCGATGCACTGTCTGCAGAACCAATGTCCACAGCTGGTAGAGACGGGATCCTTCAGGACGTCCTGACACAGAGCACAGCCGGACGGCTGCTCCTCCACAGGAACAGGACTCTTCCTCTTCCTTCTGTGGAGAGGAACAAATCCTTTACAGCACTTTACATTAGTGGAGCTGATTCTCACCAAAGGTACAACAAGGTGGCAAATTCTAGATTCATATTTAAAAAAAAGACTGGAACTCTAGATGCTATTTCATCACGATAAGGTAGATAGTGGTTAGTTATTAATATCATTAGGAAACAAAACAGCTTTGTGTCTGGGTTCATAACATCAGCTGAGTTAATCTGGTACACTTTAGCACTTTGAACCCAATTCACAGGGAATTTAGGCTAGGCTAACATTATAGCTGCTGCATCAACACTCAAAATAACTCCATCCAGTCATCAGAACAGCAGCTATTATAATGTTAGCACCACAGACAGTCTCTGGTTTATACAGGAACATGAATAACCCTGATTTAATATGAGGTGCTGTAGAGCTCTGGGTGCTGATGTTCCCTCTTCTGATTTATCTCAGCATGTCAGTGACCACAGGAGCAGGATCTCAACACTGACAGGTTTTTGTAACAGAGCGTCACAAACTTTACACTCAAGTTGTAGCTTTTAAAGTCGTGTGAATACGAGGGGGATATACATTTAACTTCTTTACTTCATTCATGTTGCCAGGTACAAATGTGCGCCTTAACACAACCAGCTCACCAGGTTATATCTCTCACAGGCTCCGCCCTCTACTGGACTCTATGGGTACTACCTTATCCTGCGTGCATTCTCCCACTGAGACTTCTATAGACGTAGCCGGCCTAGGGCGGGCCTACCTGAATGCGCGCATCACACCGTATAAAAGGAGGCCTCGCCTCCTGACTATCATCCTTTTTCTCTTCAGCAAGCGGAAGTGATTCCACGAGCTTCGAGACGATTGAGAAAGAGAGAGTAAAGTGTAGGACCTGCCCGAAATGCCCGAATCTAATTACCCTTCTGCTTCACGTCCTTGGGGCCTGACCACGCGGTGGGTAATATGGGCCCGACGTCGACATGCCCAGACTGCCAGATGATCCCGGGGCTCACACGAGAGCATCGTGGGCAGCACTTCCTGGCGAGGGCTACCCCGCAGGAGGAGTCGGAGGATCTGGAGCTCGACGTCGTGGACGTAGGTGATTCGGGGAGCGAGGTGACGTCGTCCCGGTTCTTCCGATGGGGGACGAGGAGGACGCCTCGCTGACCGGAGGTCCAACTCTCAGGTCTGCGCGGATCGATTTCCCGGCGGTGATGACTCTGGCGGCGGAGCGTGTAGGCTTACCGCTCCCCCCACCACTGCCACCGAGGCCTGTAAACCGCCTGAGATTTACGGCCCGGTGCGTCCGGCGCAGCCGACCTTCGTTTCGCCCCAGCTGCCAGAGGTATGGCGGTGTGTGGAGGCGACATGGCAGCAGCCATTAAAAACGAAGGTGGTGGATCGCTCGGACACGACATGTCCAGGTGTGCCCCCCCCTCGATGAGAGCCTGGCGGCCCATCTGCTTCCGCGGCTGGTTGGGCGGAGGGTAAACGTCCTCTGCCCCCGCTGCCCCGGGACCGAGACACCTGGAATATCTGGATAAGTTGTTCAAGCTCGGTACGCAGATGGCGGCTGCGGCCGATAATCTTGGCGTGTTGGCGTCTTCCTGATTACCCCTCAGGCAGACGCCCCCGCCCTCCCGTCTCAGGACGAGAGCAATTATTCGGACCGCGCTGTTAGTCAGATGAATAATCTGATTTATGGCGTGGCCACCGCAGCAGGGCGGATGATTTCCCTGGCCACAGTGGCGTCTCGTCACGTGTGGCTAGGGCTCACGGCCCTATCTAAGAAGGACCGAGAAGATCTTCTCGGAGCCCCCGTGTCCACGGAGGGGCTCTTTGGGTCGGTCTCCTCGGTCACCCAGCGCTTCAGCCGCCTAGAGGAGGAGAGAGTCCAGCTTAGGCGCATGCTACCGCTGGCTCCTCCTCAGGCCCCGCTACGTGCCCCCCTCGCGTTGCCATGCAGGGGAGGGAGCGTAGTGCGACAGTGAAGCGGAGGGAGAGGCGCCGGCATGTGGGTCCCGTAGCTGCGGCGCCATCCACCTCTACGGCCCACCCCGTGGCACCGGCATACCGGCAGTCACGGGGAAGGGCTGCCCGACCGAGGCAGGCTCCGCAACAGCAGAGCACCCGGGTGGGGAGCTCCATCTTCGCGGAGTTGACTGCCTATTTAATGCCCAGATCTCTGTCAAAACTTTTAAAATAAAGATGGTGTTGATCTATATCCAAGTCTGAGTGTCCTTTGTTTCCACAATACACTTGCACATGTTGATGACTGTACAAATTCCCCACTCGCCGCCCCAGCTGTAGCTCCTGTTAGGGAGGAGGCTAGTGGGAGTGCGCAGATGAGAGTGATAAACTGCAGGCAGCACTGTTATAGTGCGATGCGGGTACAGGGACATTATGACCGACGTTTTTCTGTTAGAAAACACTCTATGCCTGAAGCTAAGACTCCAAATAATGCTGTTTACCATAGTGGTAGGGGCTGCATTATAGCAACGCTCGCACTTGTAAAGGGGCGCGTGGCGGTGCGTTCAGGGGCCTTAGTAAGACACACTACGCCTGTAAAAGCTCCGGTTAATGCTGTTTTCCATAGTGATGGAAATAGCATTATGATGGACGGTGGTGCGTTCAGGGTCCTCAATAAATAATTGGCCCTTTCTGCTTCGACCCCCCACGGGCAAATCTTCCCTTTACGGGGAGTTTTGCGGCGGAGCGGGTCATCAGAGAGTATCACAGCTTCATAGCTGCGGCCCCACAGCTGAGGGCTTGCCCATTAACACAATGTTATGGGGAATGGAAACTCAGCTGTGTACTAACAAGGTGGATGGACAGGACGCTGAAACGGGGCTATTCACTCCAGTTTTGCAGCGTCCCACCTCCTTTTATGGGCATGCGAGAGGTAAATCTGTCTTCCCAGGAGGAGGTGGGTTTCCTCTCAGCAGAGATTCAGGCTCTGGTGCAGAAACAGGCTGTGTCTGTTGTGCAGCCTCAGCACAGAGAGAAGGGTCTTTATTCCATGTATTTCCTGGTTTCAAGAAGACAGGGGAATTCAGACCTATTCTAGATCTCCGATGCCTGAATCGTCATATTTCCAGCAGGAAATTCCGCATTTTAACTGTGAAACAGTTACTAGGGCTTGTGCAGCCAGGCGATTGGTTCACCACCATCGACCTGAAAGACGCGTACTTTCATGTAGAAATTGCTCCAGAGCACAGAAAGTATCTGCGTTTTGCCTTCCAGGGAATAGCCTAGGAGTACAACAGGCTGCCGTTCGGTTATTCCCTATCCCCACGAACATTCAGCAAATGTGTGGCCACAGCGCCTCAACCGCTGCACGCAAACGGCATGAGAGTTTTCTTTTACATAGACGACCTCATAGTCATGGCTGGGTCCCGGGAATAGGCAATGTTTTGCACAGCACAGTTGATCACACACCTAACCAAATTAGGTTTTGCGATCAATTGGAAAAAAGAGTACCCCCATACCTCGCCAACAGGCGTTGTATTTGGGAGTGGTGCTCGATGCAGACGCGCTACGCGCCACCCTGTCAGAGAGCAGACGTGCGCCCCTTCTCAGGGCGGTGCACAGGCTGCGACAGGGGGCAACAGTGACAGCTTTAACTGTCATACAGACTCTGTGTCTCATGGCGGCTGCTCACATGGTGGTCCCGCTGGGGTTACTACATATGTGCCGCCTGCAGAGGTGGTTCTCCAGCCTGCGTTTGGAGGCACAATCGACGGCTGGCGACCATCCCCCCCCCCCCCCCTCAGTGGAGGGCAACCTCCGGTTTTGGGGGTCTCCGGAGCCCTCCATGTCCCGGGACTGGAGAACAGAGGGGCCGACCTCATGTCGAGGGGCGGCCCCCTGCCAGGCGAGTGCTTCACCCGGAGGTGGTGAAGCAGATCTGGGCCCAGTTCGGGAGAGCAGAAGTGGACCTGTTCGCCAGCCGGCGCAACAGCCACTGTGCCCTGTGGTTCTCCATGGCCCTGAGCGACGACCCGCCCTTGGGGGTGGACGCGTTTGCACACGAGCCATGGCCAAGGAAGCTGCTATACGCCTTTCCACCGCTGCGTCTCATTCTCCCTCTCCTGGGGAGAGTGAGGCGAGAACGTCTGGCAGTCATTCTGGTGGCACTGGATCGCGTCGGGGCTCCGTGGTACTCAGAAATGACACAGATGAAGGTGGGCCAGCCCTGGGCGATCCCCCAGTTCTGGGGGGCGATGTCTCAAGGGGCAGGTGCAATCGGGGCGTTACCCACTCTGGGCCGTCCTCTTCAGGCTTGGCTCCTGAGAGGGACAGGCTGAGACAGGGTGGATTGTCTGACAGCGTTATTCAGTCTATCCAGGCAGCTAGAGCAGAATTCACCACAGCCTGTTACAGGCTGAAGTGGCTGAGATTCCAGCATTGGTGTGAGGAGCGGGGAATAGAGCCCCTATCTTGTGAGTTGGGCTCTATTTTATCCTTCTTACAGTTACTGGTGGACAGAGGGCTGGCGCATTCCACAGTGAAGGTGTATGCAGCAGCCATCTCGTCCTGTCATGAGGGATTTTGGTGGCAGGTCAGCCTTTAATCAACCACTGATGTCGCGGTTTTTACAGGGTTTTTACCAGAAAAGCCGGTCAGGGGCAGTAGGGTGGATTGGTGTTGGACGACAGTGCGCGTATACATCAGGGCTCCACCCACTGTACCCATAGAGTCCAGTAGAGGGCGGAGCCTGTGAGAGATATAACGGGGGGTTACGTATTGTAACCCTAGTTATATAAGCACAGGCGGAGCCCTCTACTCAGGGCACTGTCTGTCCTATTCCGCTCGCTGAAGAGAGGTATAGGATGATAGTCAGGAGGCGAGGCCTCCTTTTATACGGTGTGATGCGCGCGCATTCAGGTAGGCCCGCCCTAGGCCGGCTACGTCTATAGAAGTCTCAGTGGGAGAATGCACGCGGGATAAGGTAGTACCCATAGAGTCCAGTAGAGGGCTCCGCCTGTGCTTATATAACTAGGGTTACAATACGTAACCCCCCGTTATTACTATTATTAATAAACCTTTTCAAAATACATCTTAGGACTTCCGGTTTGGTGAGCGACACGATGGCTGCTTAAAGAACGTGCTCCCGACATTCGGTGCTAAAAGTTACCAATGACATCCAGAATACATAAAACCTTTATTTTACAGTTTGGCTTAAGAGTGTTGGTCTTGAGAATGCCTAGAGTAAAGGGTAAAAAAACTAATGAAGCTTAGCGCAAGTTCAATCAGGAAGACCAAGCTCTTCATTCATATTACACGTCACTTCATTACTCTCTCCTCCCTCATTAAGTGATCGGGGGCGTCACTCCCCAGCTAACCAATCTCTCCTCTCTCCATTCTCACAAGCCTATCGTTGCACCCGCTAATCCCTTTATATCTGCTCTTCCCTCTTGTCAGCTGTCATTTCAGGTGACAATACGCAAGCATTCCAGGTGAATCGGCGCAACACACAGACGGCATTGTCAAACTAACCTCTTAAATTCTCAAGATGTACGATTCAGAGTATTCAGACCACGACCAGCTTTCAGCAGGATTTCGATCCGGGCCCGACACGCTACCTAAGATCGCATCGACTTCCTCAAGCTGCCGCTCGGTATCCCAAAGCAGCTCACCTGCAGCAGTGGCAGATCTCCTCCTTTCCCAACTACAGCAGCAGGGCATTACTCCAGCTCCATGCCTATCTCTTCCCAGCTCTGCAAGCTCGCAGATCAAGCTACAAGCGGCGTTCCCCAGCTCGTGTCAGCGGCCCCAGCCGGCAACCCCGCAGATCCGGACGCGGGAGGGAAAAGGAAGCCGGCCCCATGAAACCTCCTCGGCTCGCTCTTACGCTCACCATTTGGAAGCAGCCGCCCCGGGTTATGGCTCGATCAACACCCTGCATCCTGGCATTTCATGCAAACAATTGACGCACGCCTTCAGCCTCTCGAGAGGACATCACCGGCATCAGGGCCGCTTAAGGCGCTTCCGGCCTTCACGCTGAACGGGCCCTACATCCTCGCATGCGAAGCTTCACCTCATCTCCTGCTTATCCTGCGCCTCACGTCTACGTAACAACAAGGCGTCAAATGCAGGCTGCAAGAAGGCAGTTTGCAACAAATTCACGAGAATTTCCGACATGTTATTGCTATCTTTAGTTCCAGGTTCAGGGTAAAGGCAATCTAGTTTAGACTCGTCGCATCATGTAAGGTAAATACATGCCCACTTTCAGCGCAGCACTACTATTATATCACGCACGTATATAAAAAACAAAAATAACTAAAAAAAAAAACCTCTTAAGGACGTGCACATGCTTTGCTTTGGGGGGAATCTCGCAGGGTACTACCTCTACAGCGCAAGTTCAATCAGGAAGACCAAGCTCTTCATTCATATTACACGTCACCTCATTACTCTCTCCTTCCTCATTAAGTGATCGGGGGCGTCACTCCCCAGCTAACCAATCACTCCTCTCTCCATTCTCACAAGCCTATCGTTGCTCCCGCTAATCCCTTTATATCTGCTCTTCCCTCTGTCAACTGTCATTTCAGGTGACAATACACAACCCTCCTCCACCCCTTTCGCCTCCCGTCTCCTACAGGACCAAGCTAAACCTTCTCCCTTCAGACCGGTCCCACCTACTTATCACCACCACCAGTGTCTAGACCCCGGGGGGTTTCATTGGAGCGGTTCTTCCCCCTCCTGAATGATAATCCTGTAAACTGGGGCTTAATCGCCAAACACCATTCCATTCTCCTGTTTTAATTCTGGCAATCATTATTACATTCATATTACGTGTCCCGGTAATAAATATGTATTTCATACATCAACGTCTCTCCTGATTGAAACACAGAGGGAGTTATTTGTAGGAGACGGAGCTAGCCAAGCTTCCTCCAGTCTTAATTTTGTCAACGAAAACTATGACGAAAAATGTTCGTCAACAACCTTTTTTACACGACTAAAACGAGACGATGACGAGCTAAAAATAGATTATTGATAATAAAAACTATGACGAAATGTATATTTAGTTTTCGTTGACGAGACGAGGCGGGACTAAGGTGTTAATGGTGGACTATCGGACATTCAAAATGCAGCATATTTTCCCCCAAGTGTCCGTCTTGTCTGTCAAAATGCATCTTACGTTTCTAACTTGCAATATCATTATTTCTGCTCTCTTCACTCCAGAAGAGCGATCTCCCTGTGTCTCTCTGTGTGCGGGGGGCGGGGCCTCACTCTCTCTCTGTGTGCGGGGGGCGGGGCCTAACATACACGCTGCAGCGGCACACAGAGATCTGCCGGGGACGGAGCGTTCAGAGAGTATAGAGACACTCTAGGCAAGGCAAGGCAAGGCAAGTTTATTTATATAGCACCTTTCAACACAAGGCAATTCAAAGTGCTTTACAAAAATGGAAGACATTATGAAAATGGCATTTAAAATCAGTCATTAAAAAGAAAAGATAATAAAATAAACATTAAAAGAAAAAATACATGGATAAAAGTTAAAAGTTACAGTGCAGTTTAAGATGTGAATAGTTAAATTAAAAGCAGCAGCAAAAAGAAAAGTCTTCAGCCTGGATTTAAAAGTAGTCAGAGTTGCAGCGGACCTGCAGGTTTCTGGGAGTTTGTTCCAGATATTTGGAGCATAATAACTGAACGCTGCTTCTCCATGTTTAGTTCTGACTCTGGGGACAGAGAGCTGACCAGTCCCTGAAGACCTGAGAGTTCTGGATGGTTCATAATTTAGCAGTAGGTCAGACATGTATTTTGGGCCTAAACCATTCAAAGCTTTATAAACCAGCAGCAGTATTTTTTAAATCTATTCTTTGACACACAGGAAGCCAGTGTAAGGACTTCAGAACAGGAGTTATGTGATCCACTTTCTTAGTGTTAGTGAGGACTCGAGCAGCAGCGTTCTGAATTAGCTGCAGCTTTCTAATAGATTTTTTAGTGAGACCTGTAAAGACACCATTACAGTAGTCCAGTCTACTGAAGATAAAAGCATGGACAAGTTTTTCCAAATCCTGCTGTGACATTAGTCTTTTAATCCTAGATATGTTCTTTAGGTGATAGTAGGCTGATTTAGTAACTGTTTTAATGTGACTGTTGAAACTCAGGTCAGAGTCCATGACTACACCTAGATTTCTGGCTTTATCTGTTGTTTTGAACATTGCAGACTGAAGCTCAGCGCTAACTTTTATACGTTCTGCCTTGGCTCCAAAAACCATTACCTCAGTTTTATTTTCGTTTAATTGGAGAAAGTTCTGACACATCCAGTCATTGATTTGTTCAATGCACTTACTCAGTGTTTGAATTGGAGCATAATCTCCTGGTGAAATTGTTACGTAAATTTGTGTGTCATCCGCATAGCTATGGTAACTTATTTTTGTTGTTTTTCATTATCTGAGCCAGTGGTAGCATGTAGATGTTAAAGAGAAGAGGCCCCAAGATGGAGCCTTGAGGTACCCCACATGTCATATGTCAACTCAGATGTGTATTTACCTATAGAAACAAAGTTTTTTCTGTCCTTTAAGTAGGACTCAAACCAATTTAGAACTGTTGCCGAAAGTCCCACCCAGTTTTCTAGTCGGTCTAGTAATATGTTGTGGTCAACAGTGTCAAACGCAGCACTGAGATCTAATAATACTAACACTGAAGTTCTGCCACTGTCTGTGTTTAAGTGGATGTCATTGAAGACCTTTACAAGAGCAGTCTCAGTGCTGTGGTTTGGACGAAATCCTGACTGGAACACATCAAAACAGTTATTTAAATGCAAGAAGTTACTCAACTGTTGAAATACAACTTTTTCAATGATTTTACCTAGAAATGGCAGGTTTGATATTGGCCTGTAATTGTTCATTACTGAAGCATCTAGATTATTATTTTTTAAGAGCGGTTTAATGACTGCAGTTTTCAGTGCCTCTGGAAAAATACCTGAGTGAAGAGATGTGTTTACTATATGAAGTAGATCTGAGGCCATGCAAGGAAAAACATCTTTGAAAAATCCTGTTGGAATAATATCAAGGCAGCAGGAGGAGGATTTCAGAAGTTGAATAATGTCCTCTAAGTTTTTACCATTAATCTGATGGAATTGTGTCATGGTGTTTGAATTGATATTAGGTGGACATAGGGACAACACATTTGCTGTACCTGATGTAGAGGCACTGACTGCTTGTCTAATTTTCTGAATTGTGTCAGTGAAGAAGGAGGCAAAATCATTGCACGCCCTGGTGGATAGAAATTCAGAGGCTACTGACACTGGGGGGTTTGTTAGTCTGTCGACGGTAGCAAACAAGGCACGTGCGTTGTTTTTGGTAATGATGTCAGAGAAGAAAGACTGTCGTGCGTTTTTCAATTCCAAATTATAAAGGCCAAGTCTCTCTTTATAGATTTCAAAGTGAACCTGGAGATTTGTTTTTCGCCACCTACATTCAGCTTTTCGACACTCTCTTTTTTCTGTTCTTACGGTCATGGCCTTTCTCCATGGAGATATTTTCTTGCCAATCACTTCCTTTACCGTAGTTGGAGCAATGGTATCTATAACATTTTTAATTTTTTAATTAAAATGATCTACTAGCTCATTTACTGAGATGTTAGCAGGGGCAAGTGTGGATGAAAAATTATGAGTAAACATTTCCCTAGTATTTTCTGTTAAATATCGCTTTGTGGTTACCTCTTTCTGAACATTTTTGTGAACCGAAATAGAGCTCTCAAAGAAAACACAGGAATGATCAGAGAGTGCAACATCAGTCACCACAACCTTTGAGATATTCAGACCCTTTGAGATAATTAAGTCCAGAGTGTGCCCCTTATTGTGCGTGGGCTCCACCACATGCTGAGTCAGTCCATAGTTATCAAGAACACAAAACAGTTCTTTAGCCCCTCTGTCCTGGGGGTTGTCAACATGGATGTTAAAATCACAAACAATGACTAGACGGTCAAAGTCAATACACACTATAGACAGCAGTTCAGTAAAATCATCAAAAAAGCTTGCACAGTATTTGGGTGGTCTATAGATATTTAGGAACAGAGCTCGAGAGGAGCATTTCAGCTGAAGGGCCACATATTCAAAAGAAGCAAAGTCCCCATAAGATGTCTTCCTGCATTGAATGGAATCATTGAACAAAATAGCAACTCCACCCCCTTTCTTATGCATTCTTTCCTGACTCATAAAACTAAAGTTGGGAGGGGTTGACTCTACAAGCCTTGATGTGGACAAAGCTCGTTTGCCATTAGTGTTTTCTTGTAAGCGCGTTGACACGAGCAGTCTGTCCAAACAGCTGGCCAAAAGGCGTCATATTCAGTTGGAGAAATGCACAATTTTCTACTTCCTTAACTCGTAGCTCTGTTGCCCCAATTATGAGTAACGTTATCACATCAGGGGCGCAGAGGTGGGAGAAGTACTCAGATCTTGTAGTTTTTCCCTTTAAAAAATAACCAAAAATACCTGGCGTTAAAGTACCGGATCGATAAGCAGTATCGATAAGAGTATTAGTACAGGCTATAACTAAGAATATTCTGTAAGGGTCGGGGTATTAATCTTCAGCCATGCAGCCGACAGATGGACAATAAGATGGACGTAGGATATGAAGGCCCTCTCACACCTGTCAGGTGGGGAGGCTTTACCTCAGAGCCCTATCACCATCAGGGCTTAATCAGGGTCAATATGAAGACCCCACAGTTGGAAGTCGTATTTTATTTTGTTGTTCTTATTATGTTCCTGTTTTTGTTTTTGCTGCTGTTACATATGATACAGCTTTCGTTACCTGTAAAAACTTGGGTTGGTATATCTTTTCACTGATATTGTCCTTATCAGACTCTGAGTGGAAGCTGTTAAAATAGCCACATACAATGTAATGGTCTTGTAAATCCTATCAAGAGAAGTAAGATATTAACCAAACTAAAGAGAGATAAAGTTGAGGTGGCCTTCTTGCATGAAACACATCTATCGGATACAGAGCATGCTAAATTAACCTGTTAAGCCCCGAGCCTGTTTTTCAGGTTTCAGGCTCGAAAATGACATGCCCAAAACAAATGACTACAACTTAACTTCTAAAAGGGTTATATGAATAATTTCTTTTATCAAAGCAAGGTTACATCTGTGAGTTGGATGTAGAAGTGTCAGAATCAATATAGATTTTTCTCAGTCAGAGTAAATTCAGATGGAACATAGCAAAAAAAGGTAAATTCTTCCTCCGCCTAAAGAAAAAACATTACTTATAGTGAAAACTACCCTTGGATGATGGTAAGGTAGACTAAAAGCTTTAGGAATCCAAAGTATAACATATAATAAGTACCCTGTATCAAGATTGAGGCAAAATAAGTGAAATTGGACCTTTTTAGAGAGGTTTAGCAAAAAAAGGTCCAGGCGGAATAAGCTTTGGGCACATTTGGGTACATCTGGTTCCATCAGTGCCATTTGACCTTTTTCAGGTACCAGACTATAAAAATGGTGTATTACATTGAATTATCACCATAGGTATTCATTCCATCCAAAGAAAAAAAATAAAAATAAATTAAAAAAATAAAAATAAAATTTAATTTAATTTGTGGAAAAAAAAGGACCCGCCGACAGGGTCTTTGGGGCTTCACAGAAGAAGACTAGGCTTTAAACATCAGTACTCATCATCAAATGCGGCTGGCCACAGGAGGGGGGTGGCAATATTAATTTCCAATAATATTAGTTTTGAACCCACGTTTGAAAAGAAGGACACAGAGGGGAGATATATATTAGTGAGAGGAAATCTAGGTTAATTGATTTCTCTACTAAATATTTATGCTCCTCCGAATTCAGATTGGACATTTTTTAAACAGATATTTGATTTGATTATAGCAGAAAAAGAAAAAGAAATGAATGCAATGAGATGTACACTAAAGATGTTCAAAAACTGTTAATTTTCACAAAACAGAAATACTATGAAGGAGGAGGAAAAGCCAGTAAATGATTAGCCTATAGGCTGAAAAAACAACAAGCAGAAAATTCAATTAATAAAATAAATAATCCTATTACTAATTCCATACAGTATAAACTAAAATAAATAGAAAATAGTTTTGAAGGATATTATCGAAAGCTATACTCCCAACCTCAAATTGATGGTGTTGAGGTCTCCATATTAGGTTGAATAATTAAAACGAAAGTTATTTATAATCAAATATAAATATATATAAATATACTGAGGCCCCAAAAATGTGTTAAAATGTGTAAAATGTCTGGACATGTCCAGTCCTGCACATCAGAGGCCATGCCCAGTTTCCACAAATATGGGTATGGAGGAGGTGTCTTTAGGTTTTTCTGTCCTGCATAAAAACACTGGCTGAGAGGGGGGAGCAAACTCGAGAGAGGGTGGTTTTTCCCCTGGTATGCTCTCTCCCTGGTTCAGAGCTGGGTTTTTCCTCTGTAAGGTTCTCTCAAATTTGGTAAAGATCTCTCGAATGTATTTGTTGAATGAAAGTTTGAAACTGTTAGATCACTGACCATTTATGAGGAGATGCCTCTAAATGCTGTCGGACTCTCGGTGTGAATGTGTAGCACCGGCGTTCTGTGAGGAGATACCTCTGGATTCTGTCCGACGATTTTAAATATCACAACTGAATTGGGCAGTTGAAGTTACAATTTAGTGTAATTAATGTCAAAACTGTGAATTAGGACATATAATCAACCATATAACTGAAAGTAATTTGGAAGCAGTATTAGTTGGGCTAGATGCAGAAAAAGCATTTGATTTTGTAAATTGGACTTTCCTGTTTAGAGTTTTAAATACATTTGGATTCCACAGTACTTTTATAAAAACTATACAGGCTATATATCAGTGTTTCTCAAACTTTTTCATACCAAGGACTACTTAACCAATAAAAAAACACTCACGGACCACCTAACTCCACAAATATCCAAAAACACATCGTTTTTCTAGAACAGATTACAAATCGCCTGAAAATGTTACAAACAAGTGGCAACATGTGTAATGAAGGTGTTGCGCTGGGCTATATCATGCGATTGAAAGTGAAACTTAAGCTTGCTCCATTAAGGAGATATTTCCGCGAGAGTGCGGGAAACTTAAATAAATAAATGTATTTCAAATGTGACATTTTACCAATATACTCACGGACCACTAGGGGGCACTCACGGACCACCAGTGGTCCGCGGACCACACTTTGAGAAGCACTGCTCTATATGATAGACCAAGGGCGAGAATCAAAATTAATGGAGCCGTTTCAAATTCCTTTCCATTGGAGCGGGGCTGCCAAATTAGCCCTCTCTTGTTTGCGATCTTTATCGAACCTCTGAGCCAGTGGATTGTTTAGAATAACAATATCAAGGGAATAGTAATGAATGGGGTGTATCTATCCAGCCCAGAACAATCTCTGGTACAGTTATCTTTAGAACAATATGGATCCTTCTCTGGATATAAACTGAATGTTTTGAAGACACAAATTCTGAGTTTTAAGTACCGCCCCTCAGTAACTATGAAGAAAAACTATACATTGAGGTGGGATGCTGAATCCATGAAGTACTTGGGAGTAAATATTCCAAGAGATTTGACAAAGCTGTTTTCACTTATCTATCTACCTTTGAACCAAAAAAATGAGGGAAGACATAAGGAGATGGGACCTTGTTCCCGTTCTCAGTTTTAGTTCACGCATTGAATCGGTCAAAATGGTTATTTTGCCGAGACTGTTGTATCTCTTCCAGTCCTTTCCACTAGAACTATCTGACCAACAATTTCAGGAGTGGGATAAACATATCTCAAGATACATTTGGCAGGGACGAAGGCCAAGATTTAAATATCAGAGTTTACAATTGGCTAAAAACAAGGGTGGTGTCGCACTCCCATGTTTAAAGGATTACTATATTGCGGCTCAATTGAGACCATTAATATGCTGGTGCAATCCAAAGTACTTTGCTAGATGGAAGGACATTGAGAGTGCTATATCAGAAGAATTTCCAATTCAAGCTGCAATTGGGGATAAGGTCTTGATGAATAAACTAAACGAACTGAGAAACCCATGGATCCGTCTGTCACTTAAGGTGTGGAACAGACTGGTAACTTAAAGTGGACCTATCATGCTATATTTGAATAATATAGTGTAGGACCATACCTATATAAGGCATATTTATACGTTTTTTTTTTCAAAATACCAAACAGATCATGCATTTTAGCCATGCCTCATTTTGCTCAATTTGAAAAATGTTAGCTCTGTTTTTGCAAGGGTTGATTCTGTGAGAACAGCACCATCTAGAGGCCTGGCATATGTACTACAGCGTCTCCAGCGCTTTCGAACGGCAATGGCCGTGGTTGTCTCCTCCTGATTGGTGGAGTTGGCCCAATAGCCATAGCGCCACCGTCCTGACGTCAGGACAGTGTTCAAATCTGGATCAGTTTTTATCAGATCCGTTGCAGCCCCTTTTTTAGAGATTTGGGTATGGAGGAAAATAGAGAGGGTTGTGTTTTCTGACACTTGGTGAGTTCCCTGGAACACCGGGGACGCATATTCATGTATAAAAGACGTACAAAAGTGCATTTTGCATGATAGGGCCCCTTTAAAATCACTTGAGGGAGGCTGTAAAGGTCTTAGGATGGTGTGTGTATGACCTAGAATTTGTGCCTGGAAGATGAGACGCAAGATTTAAGTTTTGGTCTTCTGTTGAGATCTCCATATTAGGTTGAATACTTAAAACGAAGGTTAGTTATAATCAAATATAATCAATTATATTCTTGTATAACCCACAATGAAAATGCTTCATATTTTATGATTTTCTATATTTACAGTATAAACAAAACACAAGTAGTTTGTTAAATTGAGTGTAAGGCCTATTATGGTTTATGGGTGTCACTGATAAGAGAAGAGACAGTTTCTTCCCTCTTCCCTCACAGCAGTACACAGGGAGGGGGGCTCCTGACTTAAGGAGAAATACACTGAGGCCCCAAAAAGGTGGTTATGTCATAGCCGAGAATAATATTTTGCAAGTCCTGCACACTAGAGGTCATGAACTTTTTACACAAACATAGGAAGGTGTGTCTTATGCCATAGTCATAGAATATGTCTGGTCATGTCCAGTCCTGTACATCAGAGGCCATGCCCAGTTTCCACAAATATGGGTATGGAGGAGGTGTCTTTAGGTTTTTCTGTCCTGTTTTTGAGCATAAAGACACTGGCGGAGAGGGAGCAAACTAGAGAGAGAGGGGGGGCGGGGGTATACTCTCTCCCGGTAAAGCTGGGTTTTTGCTCTCGGTAAGGTTCTCTCAAACTTGGTAAATATATATTGAATGTTAGTCCCGCCACCTGTCGGATAGGTATGTGTTTGTGAAGGTTAGGCCCGCCATCTGTAAGGAAACTTCCTCCGAATTCATGCGGATAGGTATGTGTTTTTGAATGTTAGTCCCGCCACCTGTCGGAATATAGGTATGGAATTGATGTGAATTGATTTGGTGAATGAAAGTTTGAATGTGCTTTTTATTATCACCGGTCTTTTATGAGGAAATGCCTCTAAATTCTATCGGGAGATTTAAATATCACAACTGAATTGGGCAGTTGAAGTTACAATTTAGGGTAATAAATGTAAAACTGTGAATTAAAGTTTCATATTAGAACATGATCACAGCATGATAGGTTTAGTATGATTATAATGTTGTAACGAGAGAAGGTAAAAACCCTGTATACGTTTGGACCATTTTTCTTCAAATAAACTGATCCCACCTTTTGGATTGGGACAACTTAAAAGACATCTGTGCTCTCCTCTCCTGCTTCAGAGGTAAGATTGCACACTGCCTCACTCACACTTAGGTAGGGCCACACCCCATTTACTGATATCAAAATCCTTCTGAATTGCTTAAACAGATTTAGCGGGTCGTCTGAATTGAAACAGCAGTTCATTGAACCTGGTTCTTCAGGAGTTAGTAGAGGTGAGATCTTGCTGATGTTGGTGGATCTGAGCCAAGCAGTAAACTTACATAGACTCAATAACTTCTGTTAGGTCAATTAGTAGGTCTGAGTAATTTGCCGGAATAAATGATCAGCCCTCCCGACTCTTACACTTCAAAAGGCCAGACAGCCTACTGCACAAGTGGTCCATGAACAGCTTTCAGAATCTGAAGGGGCAGTTTGGCTTGAAAAGTGATGATTTTTACAGGTTCCTTCAAGTTCGGCATTACATCAATCAAATACAGAGCGAGAGTACACAAGTGCACTGGGATAATACTTTGCTAAAAGTTTTTAAAGATGCATATCTTGAGGGCTCAAACCAGAAAGTTGTCTCAAAAATCTATAGGAGTTTACAACAAACAAAAGGTAACTCGCTTTATGTAAAACAAAAATGGGAAAGGGAAGGAAACTTAGTTCTGAAGGAAGAAGATTGGGAGAATTTATGTGAGATACAATGGAAAACGTCAAGTTCAACCTCATGGCGAGAGTTTTGTTGGAAAAACCTCATACGGTTTTTCATTACTCCAGCCCAGAAGAGACATTACACTAATTCCTCTGCATGCTGATAGGAATCTGGCAACAGTGTGGATGCCTTATGGCAAACCATTTTCACATATTCTGGTCTTGCACATCATTGAATCCTTTCTGGCAGCAAGTTCATTGAGTTTTACAAAAGGTTTTTCAGATAGACATTCCATTTAAATTTGAATCGTTATATTTGGGTGCTTTACCACCAGAGATGTTTTCCTCTAAAGATAAATATCTATTTCGAATCCTGAGTGCTGCTAGCAAGAAGGCCATCCCCAGAATGCGGTTAAAACCAGGAAAACGTACTTTGGATGAGTGGATTGACATTGTTTATGATATTTAAGATGGAAAGGATAACCCTTGCTTTGAGACTGCAACAGGGAATCTTTTTGTCAAGATGGGAAACATGTATAATATATGTTACACCAATACGACCAGGGATTTTGATGCCTTTTTTTCTAAGCCCCCCCTGTTTGAATAAGTTGCTGGTACACCCCCATAACCCTGTTCGTGTTTATGTTCATACTGTAGGTTATAGCGAGGCCTCTGTATTATCCACAAAAATGTATGTTTGATTTGTGATTTCACTATAAACTACAGAATGCTTACAGAGAATATTGTATTGTCTATGACTGTATACATGTGAAAAGCTGAATAAAAAAAGAATTTCACAAAAGAAATACATCTAAAAAAGATGCTGAGGTAGACATCTCATTTTGTTGGAAGATTTATATTGTTTCAAATATAATTGTCATTTTAAATACATGTTATGACACTGATACATTGATAATATAATAGCTAAATATTTTGGTAACACTTTATATTAAGGTACACAAATTAACCATCAAGTAGTTGTTAATTAACATGCATATTAACAGTATATAGGCTCTTTATTAGTCAGTATAAAACACTTATTAATGCCTTATTCTACATGACCGTATTCTACAAGTAATAAGCCATTAGTTGAGAGTTTTTCCTCAATAACCCTCTCATTAGTGCTTATTTATTGCAAGTAAGGAAGTTATTGTTCATGAGTTTGGGTCTTAATATGCTCAATATGGGCCTAATGAGGCAGCAGTACCACAAGAATAGTAATTCTCCCATAATAACACAAACACACAACACAAATATGATCTATTCTTACGTAACAAGACATGAAACTATAAGTGCTAATTGTGTCTAAATAACTCTTATTAATAATTTGGTATTCATATCTAAGAACATGTTCCCTATTTTAAAGCAGTGTGAGAATGTTTTTTAGAGAGTACTTGTCCATGGACAAGTGAGTTTGGCAATTTACTTGTCCGAATACATTTTTCACTTGTCCAGAATGGACAAAAATTGGGGCCACTGGAATTTTCTTCTTCGCCATCGTATTTTACATTTTTCCACGGTTTTTACGACACCGCTAACGTAAGTGAGCGGTAAGATTTTACTGCATCACACATAGGGTTGGGCAGTGGCGTCGCCTGGCCTGGGCATTCGGGGCTTTAGCCCCGAATGTTTTTTCTGTAGCCCCGGACAATTCTCCCTCCAATAATATAATACATTAACCGTGCTTTACGTGAACCTCATCATGACACAAGAGAGGACGGCAGGACTGTAATTTCCCGTGTTCAGTGAATGCAACAGAGGCATGACACCAGACCAATCAGAGAGTTGCATGGAAATAAACGTGTGCTTGTGTCATTCAAGCTCGGCTCTGTGTGTGTGTGGCAATAGCGCATTTAATTTAATAGTGTGATAGAGAGAGAGAGAGAGGGGGGGAGAGAGGGAGAGAGAGGGACCGGTGCCAGCCATGGATGTATAATAAGAACAGCAGGGACCGTGTTGTTAGCATCTGGTTAGCTAGCTGCGCTAACGGACATAAGGAGCTGTTTGTTCCACAAGAAGCTGGAGGAGAGTCCTCTCCTCTCAGACTGAGAGACTCAGGTGAGCTAAAGGACTCTCTGAGTGTTTAGATAGTTAACTTTAGTCTAAGTTATCTCAGTGGGTCTCAAACGGTTTGGTCACAAATTATTCAAAAGATTATTTCCGCGGCACACCTTCATATGATCATTATAGTTATTAAAAAAAATATGAGAATAAAGGAAAAACAGTTATGAAATACTATATGGCAGTAAAACAAGAATAGAGTTTAAAAGGGGAGTGATTTGTGAAATATCCATAAAGAAAAAGTACATCTGTTTACAGTTCTGTTTCATATGGGTGTTGAGAGAGGTATCCATAGATCTCTTCATTTTGCTCTCAAAGTGCACCAGATTGATGCATTTAACTTCAATATTTAAAAAAAAATCTTCCCGGGGGAGCATCCCCCCGGACCCCCCACGAGGAGGTGAGGTCCGCCCCCCCCAAAAGATAGCACTTTACCCCTGCCTATATGCGGTGAGCTGATTATCGAGCCTTCATTGTAACAGTCGCGGGTGTACTGTGTGTGTGCGTGTGGGGAGTGTTGCAGTAAAAAATTCCACTGTAGTGCCGCCGCCACTGTGGGCTAAGCCCCGAATGTTTTCAGGTCCAGGCGACGCCCCTGGGGTTGGGTATAGTTTGGATTTTAACGATTCCGGTTATTTTCAGTTCTCGATTCCGGTTCTTTGAGAGGGTAAAAATAAGTCCCGTGACAAACTGGGAGAAAAATATATTTATGAAAACATTAAGTGAAATCTGTATTCCTATTTACAAATTACTTCATACTGTTGAATTTCTTACGATTATTGAATAAAATTATATAAAAATAATCTCTGCATTGTTTAGTTAGTTCTAAGTGGTGCAGTTTGAGAATGTACAATTGGCCCAGTCTCCTCTGATGTTACACTGCAACCTGCCTGTGAGTCCAACCACACATGTCCAACACATAGGCCTAATAATAATAATAATACATTATAAATTACATCTAACGATACCCATCCCTACTCTTCAGAGACAAACAGATGGAGACTGGAGATTTGTCCTCTTCCTCGTCTTTAAAATCACTCATCTTCTCCAGTCTGAGAGATAAACCAGTAACGATGGACACACACACACACACACACACACACACACACACACACACACACACACACACACACACACACACACACACACACACACACACACACACACACACACACACACACACACACACACACACACACACACACACACACACACACACACACACACACACACACACACACACACACACACACCACACACACACACACACACACACAATGTCAATCTAAACCATCATAATGATAAACTTGGTTTCAATACATCAAATCAGTCAGACTTCAGACAGGCTGCTCTCCATGCTGACTGCGCTGTGCTGTTACATGTTATGAAACTCTGAAGAATCAGAAACCAGGAAATGGATAACAAAAGTTCACAACATTTGAAGATGTCACCTTCAACTCCAGGAAATATATATTTTTATTTCCAAAATTATTTTCTAACACCCAGTATAACAGAGTAAATGATTAATATGTTAACACTCACCGTGTTGTCCTGCTCTCTGCTGGGACGCTGCTCTCTGCTGGGACTCTGCTCTCTGCAGGGACGCTGCTCTCTGCTGGGACATTTCTCTGGGACAATGCATGCCTTGGATCTGGTAGATAAACAGGGAAAATACTTTTTTTGAATAACCAACAATCACATTGAACAGATCTCTTAAAAATTCAAATAACTTAAATTAAAGCATTCCCAGAGATGGATTTCTGTTCACTTGAAGTTATAATATGTAAAAAGTCCTCATTAAAATGTAAAAAAACTCCTACACCGATGTTATTCATGTTTTGTTGAGTTATCTCAAATGGTTCAGAGAGACGTGTCATTGTAATCAAGGTAACAGTACGTTCACCACGGTCTCCTGTAATGGCAACGTATCCACTTAACCATGAGAAGATGAAGACTACAACTCCCATGATGCCACGCTGTTTCACACCACACTAGTTTTTACTATGGTTTTAGAATATAACAGGTTGTGTGTTTAATGTCGTAATGATGCGCTGCCATGGAGCCTGTGTTGATTAGATAGATACACACTCCTACCACAAGGTGTCGCCACATAGTTGTGATCTATGTTTAAATCCACATGTAAGGTAAAGGACCTGAACAAGACCTCTTGATTAAAGATGGCCAAGGCTGCGTCTCAGGTCGACTATTTTCATTTCCTCGCTTCTCGGTCCTCGGTATCACCAGAAGTTGATTTGTCTGCGCCATCTTAAGTAGCGTCCCATGGCTCTCATTTCTGCCGGAGGAGCGAGGAGCGAGGAGCGAGGAGCGATAACCGAGGAACCACCAGACCATCCTCCGATGAAATCCTCAGACACTCGCCCCGCCCCCTTACTGTGTATCGCTCACTGATTGGACGATGCAGCGCATGCAATGATCTGATGCTTCTTGACATGAGAGCAGTTTCCCAGCGGAGTGAAGAAAACACATGAAACTCACGGGACTCACTCCTCAGTTTATACTGTGTTTTGTTTCAATGAATGCATCATTTAGTTACAAATATGTGATATATCTGAACAACAAAGTGGTCAAAAATCAATTTATTCCTTTATTGGAAACATTTTCATGATCGCTTTTTTTGTTTATACATTTTAAGAATGGCGTTTATCTTTTTTGAGAATGAGTTCTTATTTTATTTAATGTATTTGGGTCTACAACAGATTATACAAATGTTTGTGTCAGTAAATGTGTACTAACAGAGGCGGGGGTGTGTGTGAAGAGCTGGCTGCTGTCAGACGATCAGCTGTGCAGCGTCATCACAAACGGACGTGGCTTCACGTGACGCTCCGGAGGAAAGGACGTCCCATTGCTCTTAGAACTAATTTCCCTGCTTCTCGTGGTTTCCTTGCGTCTCTCCATGCTTCCCTGGTGGGAGGGACTAGTCGCAGGGAAACGACGCAAGTGAGAGACGCAAGGATTCCATTTAATCGACCTGAGATGCAGCCTAAGACTTTAGCACGGAGCACGAGTCAGTTCATTAATAGACCAACAAACAAAACATGATACCAGGAGTAAATTATGAAGTAAAATAAAAACACATTAAGTGAGGAGTTGTGACAAGCGACATGGAATCATTAACCTGTTAAACCCCATCCCTGTTTTTCAGGTCTCAGGCTCGAAAATGACATTCCCAGAACAAATGACCATATCTTCCCTTCTAAAAGGGTTAAATTAATAATCTTTTTTCTCAAAGTAATGATAAACCTGTGAGTTGGATGTAGAAAAGTCAGAATCAATATAGATGTTTTTGATTTTAAAGAAAACTCAGATTTTACATAGTAAAAAACTGTAAATTATAGTGTCCGTCCAAATATTATTTTTTACAGATAGTGAAAACTACCCTTGGATGATGGGTTAGTAGACTAAAAGCTTTAGGAATCAAAAGTACAACATATAATAAGTACCCTGTATCAAGATTGATGCAAAACAAGTGACATTTGACCTTTTTAGAGAGGTTTAGCAAAAACGGGGGGTTACGTATTGTAACCCTAGTTATATAAACACAGGCGGAGCCCTCTACTGGACTCTATGGGTACTACTCTCTATCATGCTGTGCGTGCTTTCACCTACTGAATTTACGTAAACGTAGCCGGCCAATCGGGGCGAGCCTACCTGAATGCGCGCGCAGGCCCACAGTATATAAGGCGGCTCCAGCCGCCGCCCCACTATCGTATACACTCTTCAGCGAGCGGACTAGGAAAGACAGGGCCTCCAGGTAGAGGGCTCCGCCTGTGTTTATATAACTAGGGTTACAATACGTAACCCCCCGTTATATCTCTCACAGGCTCCGCCCTCTACTGGACTCTATGGGTACAGTGGGCGGAGCCCCGATGTATAAACGCCCTGTCGTCCAACAACATCGACCCACCACACCGTCCCTGACCGGCTTTTGGCTAATATCCACTGCATCCCCACTTCCTCCCATCCGGTTGTAACCGTGGAGAAGTCGGGGCCGCAACTTGGATAAGGCACACTCACACACGCTTACCTCGTGTAGAGTGTGCATGGAAAAAAATTGTGCGGAGACTCCGTCTGGAGCCTACCGCGCACCATGTTCCCCAGGTCCTCAGGAGCATGGGAAAACATAAGTGCACCACATCCCCCACACTCACACACGCTCCGTGTAGAGTGGGCATGGACAATAGTGAGGAAGGCTCTCCCAACCTGCCTGGGCAGGCGGGGAGAGTCCTCCAGCCCTGTATGGGGCTGATTGAACACCATGTCTCCCGAGTCCCTCAGGAGCATGGGAAAACACAAGTGTTTTATGTCCAGGGGGGGGGGGGTCAGATACCTGCTGACCCACAGCCACCCCCCTCTCACCAGTCATGCGTTGCCTCGGCAAGCACCGACGACGAGAAGGAGCCAGACATGTCCAGGGGATAACATTTTATGAAGGGGCCTGGCGTAGACCAAGACGCCGCCGTGCATATATCTTCTACACTCACGCCGCTGAATAAGGCTGTTGACACAGCCACAGCCCGTGTAGAATGTGCACGGACCCCAGTGGGGAGGGCTCTCCCCGCCCGTCCATAGGCATGTGTAATGCACCTGCATAGCCATCCTGTTAGGCGCTTCTTTGAGAGGGCTTTTCCAGCCACACCATCCCCAAAGCACACAAACAGTTGTTCAGTGCGCCTAATGGCAGCCGTGCGCTCTACATAGCATGCTAGCGCACGCACTGGGCAGAGGAGGTGCAATTTAGCCTCCCTGGCCCCAATATGGGGTGGAAGATTAAAGCCACCTAACTGAATAGCCCTTGCTCTGAATGAACTTCTGATACTCTTAGGAGTAAAGGAGTGGTTCGGCCTGAGTGTCGCCCCGCTACGGTCACCCCGGATCAAAAGACAACTTGGGTGTACCGACAGAGCGGTCAGCTCGGACACTCTTTTAGCCGAAGTCAAGGCAAGTAGCAATGCTGTCTTCCATGACAGTGCTACTAGGGAGGAAAGCTCCAGAGGCTCAAATGGTTCTGTGACCAGAGCCTCGAGCACCAACGGCAGGTCCCACTGCGGGGCGGAGGCGTGCACTACCGGGCGCTGCCTCCTGACCCCCTGCAAAAACCGCGTCATAAGCGGCTGACTGAAGGCTGACCTGCCTCCAAATCCCTCATGGCAGGACGAAATGGCTGCTGCATACACCTTAATTGTGGAATGAGCCAGCCCCCTGTCCACCAGTATCTGTAAGTAGGTAAGAATAGAGCCCAGCGTGCACGACAGAGGCTGTAGACTCCTTCCTTCACACCATCGCCGGAATCCCGCCCACTTTGGCCTGTAACAAGCTGTGGTGGATTCTGCTCTTGCTGCTTGGATAGTCTGAATAACGTTATCAGACAGCCCCACCTGTCTCAGCCTGTCCCTCTCAGGAGCCAAGCCTGGAGAGGTTGGCCCAGAGTGGGTAACGCCCCTATTGCACCTGCTTCCTGAGACAGCGCTCCCCAGACCTGAGGAATCGCTCAGGGCTGGCCCACCATCATCTGTGTTACCCCCGCGTTACCACGGCGCCAGGCGGCGATCTGGGGCCACCAGGATGATTGACAGCTGTTCCCGCCTCACCCTCTCCAGGAGGGGGGGGATAAGGTGCAGCGGTGGAAAGGCGTAAAGCAGCTTTCTTGGCCATGGCTCGTGTGCAAACGTGTCGACCCCCAAGAGCGGGTTGTCCCACCGAGCCAGGGAGAACCACAGGGCACAGTGGCTGTTGCGCCGATTGGCGAACAGGTCCACCTCTGCTCTACCGAACTGAGTCCAGACCTGCTTCACCACCTCCGGGTGAAGCCTCCACTCGTCTGGCAGGGGTCCGCCTCTTGACATGAGGTCGGCCCCCCTGTTCTCCCGTCCCGGGATGTGAAGAGCCCTTAGAGACAACACAATCTGTGAAACCCACAGCCACAGGTTCTCTGCTGCGGTCAACCAGGCTATTGAGCGGACTCCGCCCTGCCTGTTGATGTACGCCACTGTGGTGTGGTTGTCGCTCCTTACTAGCACCTGTTTGCCCTGTATTAAGGGTTTGCAGTGCTGTAGGACCAACATCACTGCTTGCAGCTCCAGGAGGTTGCTGTGCCGCCAGAGGCCAGCAACCACCCACAGCCCTTTCTAGACACGTCCCCCCCCATCCTGTCACTTTCTTTTTCTTTGAAGCGTCTGTGAAGACTGTGATATAGGAGGTTACCTGCCCCAGTGGAGCTCCCCTCTGCAGATTCTCTGGGGACCCCCAGAATCGGAGGTTGCTCTCTACTGAGGGGGGGGATGGCCACCAGACGTCGTTTGTGTCTTAAGATCTAAACGAAGGCCGGTAAACCACATCTGCATGCGACGTGCATGCAGCAGTCCGAGTGGCACTACGGAGTGAGCAGCCGTCATGAGACCCAAAGTCTGCATGATAATCAAAGCTGTCACCGTCGCCCCCTGACGCAGCCTGCAGACTGCCCGCAGCAGGGATGCCTGTCTGCTTTCTGTCAGGGTGACACGTAGTCTGCCTGCATCGAGCATCACCCCCAGATATTCTACCTGCTGGTGAGGTATGGGGGAGCTCTTCTTCCAATTGACCGCAACTTCTTTTTCAACCCAACTTGGTTAGGTGTAGGATCAATTGGGCTGTGTGCAGTATTGCCCATTCCCTGGACCTGGCCATAACTATGAGGTCGTCCCTCATGCCATGGTCCCGCAGCGGTTGCAGCGTCATGGCTGAACGTGCATGGGGATAGGGAGTAGCCGAACGGCAGTCTGTTGTACTCGTAGGCTACCCCCTGGAAGGCAAAACGCGAATACTTTCTGTGCTCTTGGAGCAATTTCGCCATGAAAGTAAGCGTTCTTCAGGTCGATGGTTGTGAACCAATCGCCTGGCTGCACCAGTCTCAGTAACTGTTTCATAGTTAACATATGGAACTTCTTGCATGCAATGTGCTGGTTCAGGCATTGAAGATCCAGAATGGGCCTGAATTCTCCTGTCTTCTTGGGAACCAGGAAGTACAGGGAATAATGCCCCTTCTCTCTGACTTGAGAGTGCACATGCTGAGAGGAAACCTCCTCCTGGGATGACAGATGTGCTTCTCTCCTGCCTCTGAACGGAGGAGGGATGCTGCAAAACTGGAGTGAATAACCCAGTCTCAGTGTCCTGTCCATGCGCTCTGTTAATACACCACTGATTTTCCATTCCCCATAACATTGTGTTAGGGGATGTGCAATCAGCTGCGGCGCCGCAGCTATGAAGCTGTGGTACTCTCTGGTGGCCCACTCCGCCGTCAAACCCTCCATAAAAGGAAGTTTGACCCATGGGGGGCTGACACAGAAAGGGCCGTTTTTCTATAATGTAGTTTCCACTCAGAGAAAAAAACAGCCGATTTTTAACTGAGGTCCCTGAACGCACCACGGCATGCTCCCGTGAGAGCGCGCGCTCCACCATAATGCTGTTTTCTCTTAGAGAGAAATAAGCATTAATCGGAGCTTCTTCTGTCCATGAACACGCCGCGGCCCGCTCTCGGGGGGGGGGCCGCGCGTCATCATAATGCCGTCTCTTGAAACGGACATTATGGGGAAATGTGGAAAATGTGGAATGTGGAGAGAGATGACTCTTACTCTGGGATAAATGCAATCGTTTTTACCGAATGCATTTTACACACACATATCACTCAAGAACTAGAGTTACACTACGTAACCCACTGTTCTTCTGCGGAGGTCCCTGAACGCACCGCGGCCACTCTCACGGGGGGGGGCGCGCGTCGTCATAATGCCGTCTCCTTGAAACGGACATTATGGGGAAATGTGGAATGTGGAGAGAGATGACTCTTACTCTGGGATCAATGCAATCGTTTTTACCGAATGCATTTTACACACACATATCACTTTAGAACTAGAGTTTACACTACGTAACGCACTGTTCTTCTGCGGAGGTCCCTGAACGCACCGCGGCCACTCTCACGGGGGCTGCGCCTCATAATGGGTGTCCAATTAACATCGTATGAAAGCGGCCTTGCCGATCTCAACGAGACATTATGGGAAAATGTGGAATTGTGGAGAGATATGACTCTTACTCTGGGATAAATGCAATTGGTTTTACTAAATGCATTTTTCACACACACATCACTCGACTTTGGATCCACAGCTAAGAAGCTGTAATATTCTCTGGTGGCCTACTCCGCTGCCAAAACCTTCCATAAAAGGGAGTTTTGGCATGGGGCCTGACACAGAAAAAGGGGCCGATTTTCTAATGAGGTTCTTGAACGCACCGCGGCAGCTCCCGTGGGGCCGCGGCTCTGTCAACTGCCATCTCTTTGAAACGGACATTATGGTGAAAAATGGAAATGTGGAGAGAGATGACTCTTACTCTGGGATAAATGCAATCGTTTTCACTGAATGCATTTCTCACACACACATCACTCTCTTGAACCCGCACAGTGCTTTGACAGCACTACGGTTTATTCCACTCATGTGCACGCGCCCACCTGCTGGCTCCTATACTGGAGTTTACAGAGGGGGCGGGGAGTGTGGGACAGTGTTCTTTCCGATCCAAAGAGCCCTTCCGTAAACACGGGGGCTCCCAGGAGATCAACACGGTCCTTTTTGAAAAGTGTCATGCGGCGTGATCCCTCACCGGGATACCACACGGCGGCCACGATCAAGCTACAAATAATCGCGCTGATCTGGCGAGGTGGGGGCATCTCCAGCAATGAGCGAGATGCCCAACACACCCGTGTTTATCTGCAGTCGCCCTGTCATGCGGTAGCGTAGCAGAGCTCTTTTCAGCTCCCTGCCCAGCCTGCTGCCCGCTGGGAGCAGCCGCGCTCCGCCGCCATGGTCATCACCTAGGGCGGTGGACCTCCATGGACCGAACCCGGAAGTGCCTGACAACGGCAAACGGAGCCATCCGCCCCGCTGGAATGGCGAACGTGAATGGCGAACGTGAATGGCACCGCCTCGGCCATATCCTGGTCCCCCAAACACTCTACAGAGGTGGTGGAGATCGGTGCCCGCAATCAAACCAAGGCAGGTGGGGCATGGCCGAGATTCCAGTAATGGTGAGTCCATTTTTCGTTTCTTCTAATCTTCGTACGTTTATTTAACTCTTCGGTTGTCAGCTCGTCTGAAGAGAAAAATGATAGTGGGGCGGCGGCTGGAGCCGCCTTATATACTGTGGGCCTGCGCGCGCATTCAGGTAGGCTCGCCCCCCGATTGGCCGGCTACGTTTACGTAAATTCAGTAGGTGAAAGCACGCACAGCATGATAGAGAGTAGTACCCATAGAGTCCAGTAGAGGGCGGAGCCTGTGAGAGATATAACCACCCCACCTCTGAGGTGATTAGGGTGAAAATGGGCGTTTTTGCCGTTTCTCTGGAACCCATTGGTCGATTTTGATGATTGACATCTCTTTTGAACCGTTTGAGCCAATATAATCGAAGGGTAATTTTCACATACACACCACCGTTACCATTGTGAAGTGGGGGCTACGCACATGCAGTTTGCCTGAAGCGAAACCTGTCTCACGCTCTGAAATCTGAAAACTTAAAACTAGGTTTATTGCTTATGGATTATCAGAAATCATTTCAATGTGACACAGACACATTGGATTAACCTATGGATTAACCTTCAGCAGCGTTTTTATCGTTTTAATGCCCTTGAAGACAACTTTTGATCAGACAACGACGAAGGTAATGCCGTGTTTGCTACCTAGCGCCATGTGTTGTGATGTCTGTTTTTGTTTATATAGTTGCAAGTTCTTATCATGGAGTGATGATCTAGATACCTATCAATTCTGTGTCTTCTCACGATGCTATTCGATATGTTGGATGTGCAGTTACGATAAGTAATAAGGGTGTTATACCGTGTTTTCTGTGCAACCGCCGTTAGCATTTTTTCGCTCGTGGCTAATTCCGAGGCTCATCGTTAGCTTTGTGTTTTTTTTGGAAAAAAAATATAATAATGATCAGTTAGCTGAGTTTCTTCCCATTACATGGATATAAAACATTCATCGTTTATTAAATATTAAGAAGCCCTCAGACGCTGATTCCTGCAGATGATGCGTTTTTCCGCCCGGGGGCGGGTCAATGGGGTTCAACAGGTTAAAGCCACCGGAGACGCTAAAACTTTCGGGAAATGTCGACAGCAACTGGCGGACCTTCAAGCAGCAGTTCCAGCTTTACATCACGGCCATGGGACTGGAAACTAAGCCGGATGCTAGGAAGGTAGCGCTACTGCTAACTATAGCAGGCCCACAGGCGATAGAAGTGTACACTACTTTTGTGTATGAAGAGCAGGCTGATAAAGACAAACTGGATAAAGTGCTGGAGAAATGTGATGCTCTTTCTCCCAGAAAGAACGAATCATATGAGAGATATGTATTCCGTTCACGTGTGCAGCAGCATGAGCCTTTTGATAGCTTTCTGACTGACCTGAAGCTAAAAGCACAGTCATGCAACTTTGCTACGCTGAGGGACTCCATGATACGGGACCAGATCGTTTTTGGCGTGGAGGATAAAAAGGTCAGAGAAAGGCTGCTAAGGGAAACGGAGCTGACATGTGAAGCAGCTATAACAATCTGCCATGCAAGTGAGCTGTCCCAAATGCACGTCAGGACTTTCAGCGAGATGGCGGGCGCGGCTAACGTGAGTGATGGCGCAGCAGTTGGTGCGGTCTCCAGCCAAGGCAAATGGCGCGCACAGACGTGGCCTACACAGCGGTCGGAAGAAGGGACATTCAGCTGTAAGCGCTGCGGCTCGAAGCACAAACCACGACAGTGTCCGGCATTTGGTAAGCAATGTTCTAATTGCCAGGGCAAGAACCATTTTGCTAAGCAGTGCTTCTCAAAAGGAAAAGAGAGGAAGAAAGGAAAGTCTGTAAACATAGTGGAAGACGATGATTTAAGTGAGACATTTTTTGTTGGCATGGTGAACTGTGAAACTGAGCAAAAAGAGGTTAATGCTATCAGAAAAGACAAATGGATAGCTCCACTGATGATTAACGGGACAATAATAACTGTGAAACTGGATGCTGGTGCAAAAGCAAACCTGATGAGCCTGTCTGACATCAAGGCAATGAAAGATAAGCCACAAATTAAAAAAAGAACACAGGCACTAAAATATTATAATGGACAGAAAATCAGCAGTTTGGGCGTGTGCATATTAAAGGTAACCTCAAAAGGTAAAGTGCACCACCTACTTTTCTCTGTTGTCGCTGATGGACTTGATTCACTGCTGAGTGATAAAGCATGTGAAGATTTGGAACTTGTCAAGAGAGTGTATTGCATCAACACAGCTGTGAGAACACCAAATGACTCTATTGATTGTATAGTACAGAGTTATGCAGATGTGTTTAAGGGTTTTGGTGTGTTGCCCTTCACAAACAAAATCCAGCTCAAAGAAAATGCACAGCCAGTTGTGCATGCTGCAAGAAGAGTTCCAGCACCACTCAGAGATCGCTTAAAGAAAGAGCTCGACAGAATGACAATGCTCGGAGTGATAAAAAAGGTTGAGGAGCCAACAGACTGGGTTAACTCGATGGTCTGTGTAAAGAAGAAAAGTGGTGATTTAAGAGTGTGCATGGACCCAAAAGATCTTAATGAAAACATCAAGCGTGAACATTATCAGATACCCAAGCGTGAGGAAATCACAAGTGAAATGGCAGGTGCCAGCTTCTTCACAAAGCTTGATGCGTCTCAAGGCTTTTGGCAGCTGAAACTGGATGAACCAAATATTGCACCTTTAATACACCATTTGGCAGATATTGCTTCCTCAGACTGCCCTTTGGGATCATCTCAGCATCCGAAATATTTCACAGAGCGATGGAGCACATCATTGAGGGGCTGGATGGTGTTCGAGAAATTTGATGACATCATTGTGTGGAGCTCTACACTACAAGAACACAATGAGAGGCTGAAAAAAGTACTGGAGCGCATACACAAGTATGGACTCAAGCTTAAGAAGAGCAAATGCGAGTTTGGAGTTCAAGAAGTTGTCTTTCTCTGAGACAAGCTCTCTGCACAAGGTATACAAGCTGACCAAGAAAAGATCAGAGCCAGGATATGCCAAGGCCCACAGACAAGACAGGTGTACTTCGCATTATGGGGATGGTCAACTTCATAGGTACATTTATTCCAAACCTATCTGCAAAGACATCTTGCATCCGTGAGCTCCTGCACAAAGAAAATGAGTTTAAATGGACAGTCAAACATGAGCAAGAGTGGAAAACACTCAGACAGACACTGACAACTGCACCTGTATTGACATTCTTTGACCCAACAAAGAAGATTAAAGTTTCAACAGATGCTTCAAAGGATGGAATAGGCGCAGTGCTCCTACAAGTTGAGGGCGAGCATTGGAAACCAGTGGCCTAAGCACAATGACACAGACTGAGTGCAGATATGCTCAAATAGAAAAAGAATGTCTGGGACTGGTTTATGGCTTGGAGAAGTTCCACAGCTACATGTATGGCCTACCTTCATTCACAGTAGAGACAGATCATCGTCCACTTGAATCCATCATTAAAAAGAATTTAAGTGAAATGACACCAAGGATACAGCGTCTCATGATGAAGATGCAGAGATATGACTTTGAGCGGATCTACACACCTGGAAAGCACCTGATACTTGCTGACGCTCTCTCACGAGCACCTACAGTGGATAATGTGAGTACAACTGAAGAGGATGTGAGAAGTCATGTGAACATGGTGTCTGCTGCTCTTCCTGTATCAGACACAAAGTCCAGACAGATAGCTGAAGAAACAGCAAAAGACACAGAGCTGCAGTGTGTCATTGCAAATATGCTAAATGGATGGCCTGTAGGTTCCTGTACGCTCTTCTACCACATCAGAGGTGAACTGAGTGTCGTTGATGGACTATTACTGAAACAACACAGGATTGTCATTCCACGCGCATTGAAACAGGAAGTACTACAAAGAATACATGAAGGTCATCTGGGTGTTGAAAAATGCAAAAGACGGGCGAGAGACAGTGTTTTCTGGCCTGGAATAAATACAGACATCGAGAGACTGATTGGTACGTGTGACACATGCCATAACAAATATTAACAAAAACCTTTAATAGAAAAGGCTCTGAGATGGAGCTTTAGAGTTATCCAGTCTATCACTGGGTCTGAGCTCAGGTGGAGTCTTTACCTTCCAGCAGGGGCGGACTGGGACTAAAATTCAGCCCTGGAATCTGACCCAGTCCGGCCACATGTCATGTCAACGGGGGGGGGGGGGGGGCGGAGATCAGATAAAAATAATACAGTACTATTAGTTATTGGAAATCAGCTGTTTATTATGCGGTTCAAGGGATAAATTCTCCCCTAAAGAGAAGAGGGAGGACACTCCTCAGATGTTTTAACACATGGGACATCATAAAGCAGTACACACACCAAAATCAGATGTTTATTAGGCTGCAGTTTAAGGGATAATTGTCACCTAAAACAAATAAACAAGATTGTCTGAGGCGGTTTGTAAACCTAATGTTGGGGGATCAGCAGTTTCTTTAGTAGGTTGCTTTTTTCTGCAACTCTGTCGATGACCAAGTCATTGTCGAGGGACATGAGGATGTCTTTTTCTGTTGACATAAGCATGAATGCTTCCAGGTGTTCTTGTGACTGTGTGCTCCTTATTCGGCTTTTGATGTGCTTGAGTACAGAGAAACTTCTCTCACAAGCTACCTGTGTCACAGGCAGAGTGAGAAGAAACTTGTATCCTAAACCAAGGAGCTGATAGGCATCTGTGAAGAGGTTGTAGCGTTTCAGAAGTTGGTAGCAACATATTGAGCATTCTTTACAAGAGTTGCACTGTTTGTTTAAAACCTCTGTCTCTTCTTCCTCACAACCAGAGCAAATTCTTACTCTGTACTCTTCAAGTGCAGACATTTTAAGCCGTGGCCACTGGGCTGCCAGACACTTCAACTCAGACTGCAAATTTGCAGCAGTTGCCCTGCTGTCAAATTTAAGCAAGCATTTGCTTAGATCTTGAAAAGTAGAGTCAGGCAGAGCTTCTGCTGAACACACTTGGGGAAAGTTTCTTGGATCAAGGACAGCCAAGTCAGCATACAGAGTGCCGTGGGTCATGAAGCGTCGTTTGATACTGTCTGTGACAGTATCCAGGACCTGGTTATGGACCTCTACTTCATAGGCCCTGTTTGCATCTGTCAATCTCTCATCACTTGCCATTTCGCCAGCCATCATCTTCCTTTTCCTGTTCCTCTTCAGTGGAAGTGTTGTTTCCAACTCAAGCTCACAGTCCTCTTCTGCCTCGAGTTTTGCATTTGCCCACTCAACAAAAGTATCAGCAGCTGTCTTCACTGTCATGAAATCTCTTGTCATGTTCATCAGTGCATGTTGAGTGTCCAGAACCATCCTGTGGGCAGACAGGATATCTAGTCCACATGTCTGCAAGTATTTTGAAAGAGGTGTTGTCACTTCAAAAA
The DNA here is from genome assembly GCF_902827165.1 of Trematomus bernacchii. NCBI lineage: Eukaryota > Metazoa > Chordata > Actinopteri > Perciformes > Nototheniidae > Trematomus > Trematomus bernacchii. The sequence goes on along the minus strand of NW_022987542.1, from coordinate 494,228 downwards.
TCCGAAGGAAAAGCTGGGCAGTCAACACTGTCTCGTACCTCAGGAGCGCCTCTAAGAATCCTCTTGCTCTGACACGCACTGCAGTTTTCAAATTGGCCTGACTTTGAAATTCACTTAGTGTCATGACGACATCAATGTACAGAGCCTGGTCTGGCTTTCCAAATGAGCCAAAGATCTTCTTCAAGGCTACATCTTTAGCCCACCACCGTGTCTCTCCAATTGGGGAGAGGCGTCTGTGTCGAGTGTCCTGGCTTTTATGCTCCCACACATTCATTCTTTTATATGACTCACGAATGAACACAGCAATGTCATTCATGAGGGAGAAAAGGGACCCACTAGCTATGGACACTTCAGTTGTATCAGACAGAACGAGGTTTAGCACATGTGCATAGCACCAAACATGTACATGGTTTGGGACTTTGGATGACAGGAGTGCGGAGAAGCCTCGATATTGACCCTGCATGTTGGACGCACCATCTGTAGCATTACTGATGCAGTTGCTGATATCCAAATCAAAACGATCCATTACATCTGTCAGCATCTGGACAAAATATTGGCCAGTGGATGCTTCACATTTGACCACTGCCAGAAGCCTTTCCTGGACAGTGTCTGTGACGTATCTCAGAATCACAGAACACTGCTCATGGGACGTAATGTCCTGGGTTGTATCTATTTGTACAGAAAACATACCGCTTTCAGCAACCTCTTTTGCAATGGTCTCCTGAATTAGCCTCTGCACTGTGGAAATGACGTTGTTTACAGTTGTTTTGGACAAGAATGTTACAGCAGAACCCCGACCTCTAGCCTGTGAGTGTGACTGGTGCATCTTCTTACTTTTTTCTGTGCACTGAGTGAGATGTTCTTTCAGACACACATCATATTTTCCAAGAAGAATGATGAGCTCTAGAAAATTCCCATGGTCAATGTTGTCATCATCTAGAGTGTATGCTGCCTCATATTCCTTCCCTCTGTAGCCAAGTCCTCTCTTTCCTATGAACTTTACTACATCTACCACACGTTCCAACACCTGCCGTTTCTTCTTCACTTGATCTCTGTGGGCCACTACTTGTGATCCATGTAGTAGGCTGGCTATGTCTGATTTGGATGCCCTCAAAAAGTAGGCCTCCGCACACATTCTATGCATGATGGTCCTTTCGTGTTCCTCTACTCTCTGACTGATATGGTTCCAGTCCTGCATGCCACTTACAAAGGGATTGTTTTCAGATGGCTTGGCAAATGCTAAACATACTGCACAATACAATGTGTGGTTCTCTTCACAGTATGTGAGCCATTTTCTATCTGTGCCGTTCATGCGTTTAAACAGTCTTTGTACTGTCAAATATTTTGTTTTGGTCTGAGGGTGATAGGAAAAAAAACTATTGAGACTGTGATTGTCAGAATTTGGGCGTTGAAAATACCTCAGGCTTGAGCTGCCGTGTGAGTGGCTGTCATCCTCAGCCCTTGTTCCATCCTCAACCTAGACAATTATAAATTAATGTTAAAAATAATGTTAATTATTTTTATAATACTATACTACTTGAATTAATACTTAATAAATGTTGACAAGTAATACACTTTTGTTTAATCTATACTTTTTTTTAATATTAGTCTATTACACCTACTCTCAGTTTTATTTATTGAATTGCTTACATGAGCAACACACACTAACTGGAAAAACTAGGTTGAATATACTTGTCTTCTCTATAGTACTTACCACCTCTTGCTCTTGCCCTGCACTTGCATGTGCCAGTTGAGCTGGTTCTTCCACCAGCTCAACTCTCTGTCCCTCATGAACGCAGGAGGCTGGCTGTATATATGACATCGCGCCCTCATCATTCTCGTCTTCATCATGCACTTGTTCTAAGCTGCTGGTGATGATAGTGCTTGTAGTTGTAGCAGCACTGCTGCCAAAAAGGTCTGTCAATTTGCGACATTTATTAGCATTACCTGCGAGTAACTTCACCTTTTTTTCTCTTGCCTTCTCGGCCCCACCTTTTTCTTTCCTTTTTCTTAGATTTTTATCCATGTTTTGTCATTCTCCCTGTCTGCTGCGGCGTCTGTGTGGCCGGTCTTTTTTCTTCTTCGTGTGTGATTATTTGACAGATAAGAACCACACAACTGCATTAGCGGCCGCTGTCGCCCTCTGTCGGCCGGAAGCGCAACTTAAATGATGAAGTTAAACCAAAAACAATTAAAGGGCCGGCCGGCCGTCAACTGCCCTTGACCACCGGCCGTTCTGTGGTTCTCCAGATTCTACAGATGGCCAGTCCGCCCCTGCCTTCCAGTGACACGGGACAATTCCAGACTACGTTTCCATCTTGGTCCTTGACCTTCAAAAACACTCTCTCTGTGCTCGTCTTCAGGGAAACTAGAAATGTCGGATGGTAGTCTGGTCCAAACCATGATTCAAAAGTTTTACTCTGAAAACCAGAAGCAGAAGTTACATATTTATCAGTTTCTTTCCTGATTGTGGATCCACATGCAGATACATGTGTGTTAATGATCATTGTGTTTCTTTAGAGGAGCATCAGTGACTCACCTCAGGGTGAATGAGGAAGCCCTCAGGTTCACAGTGCAAACTGTAACCTTTATACAGTTCCAGCTCACAGCGGGAGGAGACCTTGATGTTCACAGCACCTCCTTGTTTGACAGCAACCTTCAGTAACAGGACACTTTGATCACTTTAAACCACATCACAATGTACACATGTTGACCGACCTGCTCTACAGAGAGATAAGAATTACTATCAATGAAGAATAACATTATGAGGACATATTGTGAGTAAATGAATTAGAGTGTAGGATAACAAATGTTGGATGAAATTCCACATCTCCAACACTCGCGATTAATCTGGAAACCTTGACGCAATAGAAAAATGTATGCAATTTAATAACATTACCAATTCCTGCGCAGATAATCACCATAAGTTGCATGGCAGTGAAAAGGCTAAAGAACACTGTGCTATATCAGCAGACAGAAACACACACTGAGAGAGAATCCAACCAAAACAACAAACCAAAGATCATTCTGAAGATTTACAGTTCAGATCTTACTCTTCTCCCAGCACGAGAAGGTTTGAGAAGAGGAGCAGTGTGTGTGGAAACAGCTGTGGTTTAAAACCAGAGTTTAATCTGATGGTGAGCACTTTACCTCCTCCTCAAGGACGTTGTTCTGCAGCAGATGTACATCCAGTATTTGCTCCTCTCT